>NW_007726238.1:94459-97739 GCF_000696425.1 Galeopterus variegatus
ACAAAATAGTGGCAGAAAACTTCCCAGGTATAGGAAAAGACACAGGTCTTCAGATTCAGGAAGCTCAAAGATCCCCAACTGTATTCAACCCAAAAAAGTCTTCTACAAGACATGTTGTAGTCAAATTGGCAAAACTCAAAGACAAAGAGAGAATCCTAAAAGCTGCAAGAGAGAAGCATCAAATCACCCAGAAGGGAGCCCCAATCAGATTAACATCAGACTTTTCATCACAAACACTAAAAGCCAGAAAGGAAGGGAATGATACATTCAAAATACTAAAAGACAGAGATTGCCAGCCAGGAATACTCTACCCATCAGGCTATCCTTCCAAAATGAAGGGCAAATAGTGTGTTTCTCAGACAAACAAAAACTGTGGGAGTTCACTACCACATGACCACCGTTACAAGAAATTCTCAAGGGAGTACTGGGTTCAGTACCTGAAAAATAACTACCACTGCCACAAAAACTCAAGAAAAATCAAAACCCACTAGTAAAATAAAAATGCAAACAATGAAGAGAAAAAAAAGTTTATCTACAATCCAAGGAACCACCAAATACAGAAGACAAACAGTAAATCAGAAAGAAAGATACAAGAGACACTTCATCCAAAGAAAAAATCAATAAAATGCTAGGAGTAAATCAACACCTTTCAATAACAACTCTTAATGTAAAAGGATTAAATTCCCCAATCAAAAGACACAGACTGGCTGACTGGATTAAAAAGGCTGACCCAAGGGCCAACACTGTGGCACACTCGGGAGAGTGCAGTGCTGGGAGCGCAGCAATGCTCCCGCCGTGGGTTCAGATCCTATATAGGAATGGCCAGTGGCTCACTGGCTGAGCGTGGTGTGGGTGACACCATACCAAGGGTTGCAATTCCCTTACCGGTCACAAAAAAGACACACACACACACACACACAAAAAAGGCGGACCCAACTATATGCTGCTTTCAAGAGACCCACCTCACCTATAAAGACTAGGATGGAAAAAGATTTACCATGCAAACAGAAATGCAAAACAAAATTGAGTTGCTGTTCTTATATCTGATAAAATAGACTTTAAACTAAAAACCATAAAAAGAGATAATGAGGGCCACTACATAATGATAAAAGGATTGATCCATCAAGAAGACATAACAATCATAAATATATATGCACCCAATGTCAGAGCAGTCAGATTTATAAAGCAAACTCTATTAAACCTAAAGAAGGAGATAGACACTAATACCATAATAGCAGGGGAACTGAACACCCCACTGTCAATATTGGACAGATCATCTAGGCAAAGAATCAGCAGAGAAACACAAGATCTAAACAACATACTAGACCAATTGGACTTGGCAGATATCTACAGAACATTACATTCAACAACCTCAGAATATTCATTCTTCTCATCAGCACATGGATCATTCTCCAGGATTGATCACATGTTAGGTCACAAATCAAGTCTCAACAAATCAAAAAAATTGGAATTATCCGTTGTATTTTTTAAGACCACAATGGATTAAAATTAGAAATCAATAACCAATGAAATTCTGGAAACTATACAAACACATGGAAATTAAACAGCACTCTGCTAAATGGCATATGGGTCCAAGAAGTAATCACACAGGAAATCAAAAAAATTATTGAAACTAATGAAAACAATGATACATCATACCAAAACCTGTGGGATACTACAAAAGCAGTACAAAGGGGGAAATTTATTGCATTAAATGCTTACTTCAGAAGAATGGAAAGATGGCAAGTGAACAACCTAACACTTCAACTTAAAGAATTAGAAAAACAAGAGCAATCCAAACCTAAAGTTAGCAGATGGAAAGAAATCATTAAGATCAGAGCAGAACTTAATGAAAGTGAAACCCAAGAAATGATACAAAAGATCAATGAATCAAAAAGTTGGTTTTGAAAAGATAAATAAAGTTGACAAACCATTAGCATGGCTAACTAAAAAAAGAAGAGAGAAGACCAAAATAACAAAAATTAGAAATGAAAAGGTGATATTACAACTGATACCTCTGAAATACAAGGAATCATTTGAGACTACTATAAACAACTATATGCCAACAAATTTGAAAATCTGGAGGAAATGGATAAATTTCTGGACACACACAAACTACCAAAATTGAGCCAAGAAGATGTAGAAAATCTGAACATACCAATAACAATGAAAGAGAGTGAAGGTGTTATCAGAAGGCTCCCAACAAAGAAAAGCCCAGGACTAGATGGATTCACAGTAGAATTCTACCAAACATTCAAGGAGGAATTGACACCAATTCTCTACAAACTATCCCAAAAGATTGGAACAGAGGCCATTCTCCCAAACTCATTCTATGAAGCAAACATCACCCTGATACCAAAACCAGGTAAAGATACAACTAAAAAAGAAAACTACAATCCAATATCCTTGATGAATATAGATGCAAAGACCCTCAATAAAATACTGGCTAACAGAATATGGCCACACATATGCAAAATTATACACCACAATAAAGTGGGATTCATACCAGGGATACAAGGTTGGTTCAACATACACAAATCAATAAATGTGATACACAATATCAATAAAATCAAACACAAGGACCATATGATCATCTCTATAGATGCTGAAAAAGCTTTTGATAAAATTCAACACTTTCATGATAAAGACCCTCTACAAGTTAGGTATATATTGAAAGTACCTCAAAATAATTAAAGCCAAATATGATAAACCCACTGCCAATATCCTCCTGAATGGGGAAAAGCCGAAAGCTTTTTCTTTAAGAACAGGAACTAGACAAGGATGCCCACTCTTACCACTCATATTCAACACAATGTTGGAAGTACTAGCCACAGCAATCAGAGAAGAGAAGGAAATAAAGGGCATCCAGATTGGATAAACAACTTTACAACAAAAAAAAGTAACCCAATTAAAAAATGAGCAAAAGACCTAAATAGGCATTTCTCAAAGGAAGATATATGAATGGCCAACAGACAAATGAAAAAAATGCTCAACATCACTCAGCATTCGGGAACTGCAAATCAAAACCACACTGATATACCATCTCTCCCCAGTTAGGATGGCTAAAATCCAAAAGACTCTGAACGAGAAATGCTGGTGATCCCACTTACAATAGCCACCAAAAAAAAAAAAAAAAAACTTAGGAATTGAGTTAATTAAGTATTGACAAATCTCTATAATGAGAACTATAAACCACTGCTGAGAGAAATTAAAGAGGATACAAGAAGATGGAAAGATATCCCATGCTCTTGGATTGGAAGAATCAACATAGTGAAAATGT
>NW_007726238.1:99746-100047 GCF_000696425.1 Galeopterus variegatus
AAAAAATGCTCAACATCACTCAGCATTCGGGAACTGCAAATCAAAACCACACTGATATACCATCTCTCCCCAGTTAGGATGGCTAAAATCCAAAAGACTCTGAACGAGAAATGCTGGTGAGGTTGCAGAGAAAAAGGAACTCTCATACATTGTTGGTGGGATGGCAAAGTGGTGCAGGCTCTATGGAAAATGATATGGAGGTTCCTCAAACAATTGCAGATAGATCTACCATATGACCCATCTACCACATTTTCCGTATCCACTCATCTGATGATGGACATTTGGGCTGGTTCCAACTCTT
>NW_007726238.1:100057-100860 GCF_000696425.1 Galeopterus variegatus
AAATCAGTAGCATTTCTATTCTCTAATAGTGAACATGCAGAAAGAGAAATCAAGAAAGCTATCCCACTTACAATAGCCACCAAAAAAAAAAAAAAAAAACTTAGGAATTGAGTTAATTAAGTATTGACAAATCTCTATAATGAGAACTATAAACCACTGCTGAGAGAAATTAAAGAGGATACAAGAAGATGGAAAGATATCCCATGCTCTTGGATTGGAAGAATCAACATAGTGAAAATGTCCATACTACCCAAAGTGACATACAAATTCAATGCAATCCCCATCAAAATTTCAATGACAGTTTTATCAGAAATGGAAAAACTATCCAGACATTTATATGGAATAACAAAGACCACGCATAGAAAAAGAAATTCTGAGCAAAAAAAATAAAGCTGGAGGCCTAACACTACCTGACTTTAAACTATACTACAAAGCTATAATAATCAGAACAGCATGGTACTGGCATAAAAAAAGACACACTGATCCATGGAATAGAACAGAGAATCCAGAAATCAACCCACGCACCTACAGCCATCTGATCTTTGACAAAGGCACCAAGCCTATACACTGGGGAAGAGACTGCCTCTTCAGCAAATGGTGCTGGGATAACTGGATATCCATATGCAGGAGAATGAAACTAGACACATATCTCTCACCACATACTAAAGTCAACTCAAAATGGATTAAAGAATTAAATATACACCCTGAAACAATAAAACTTCTTAAAGGAAACATAGGAGATACACTTCAGGAAGTAGGACTGGGCACAGACTTCATGAATATGACCCCAAAAGCATGGGCAA
>NW_007726238.1:101077-133582 GCF_000696425.1 Galeopterus variegatus
CCAATGTTCATCGCAGCACTCTTTACAATAGCCAAGAGTTGGAACCAGCCCAAATGTCCATCATCGGATGAGTGGATACGGAAAATGTGGTATATCTACACAATGGAATACTACTCTGCTATAAAAACGAATGAAATACTACCATTTGCAACAACATGGATGGACCTTGAGAGAATTATATTAAGTGAAACAAGTCAGGCACAGAAAGAGAAATATTACATGTTCTCACTTACTTGTGGGAGCTAAAAATAAATAAATAAATACACAAACTGGGCAGGGAAAGGGAAGAAGACACAACAATTACAATTTCTTGAAGTTGATACGACAAGTGAACAGATAGGAGATTGTTGGGAGGGAGGGGGAAGAGGGAGAAGGGAGGGAGGTTTCGGTGATGGGCCACAGTAATCAACCACATTGTATATTGACAAAACAAAATAAAATTTAAAAAAAATTCAAAGGATTAAAATAATTCAGAATATGCTTTCCTAAATGTAATGAAATCCATTACCAAAATTAAACTAAAATTCCACAATTACCTTCAAATTAAACAAAATACTTATAAAAGTCTGTGGCTCAAGGAAAAAATAATTAAAAATTAAAAGAAATTATTTCAAATAAAATGGTAACGAAATGTGGAATGACAAAATTTTTGGAATGCAGCCAAAGCCATGCTGTATTAGTCCATTTCTGTTGCTTATAACATAAATACCTGAAACTTGTTGATTTATAAAGAAAACTAAATTTATCATTTACAATTTCTGAGGCTGGGAAGTCCAAAGTCCAGGAAACACATCTGGTGAGAGTCTTGGTGGTGGTGACAGTGACCCAGGGATCTCACCTGGCAGAAAATGGAAGAGCAAGAGAGTAATCTCGCATGTGTTCTTCTTTTAAAGCCCTCAGAACCACACCCCTGACCACATTAGTAACCCATTCACTATGGTATGGTCCTAGTATCTAATCCCCTCTTCAAGGCCCCACCCTTCGATTGCCATAATAGTATTTCCCACCCTCTTAACAGTCTCAGTGAAGACCAAGCTACTAATACATTAAACTTGCAGAACACAATCCATATCATTCTGTCCCTGGCCTCCAAACTTTATATCTTTCTCATAGGTAAATACATTCATTCCATCCCCAAAGTCTTGACTTGTTCCATCTCAAAAATCTAAAGTCTCAAAGTTTCATCTATGAAATTAGAACAAATTATCTACTTCCAAGATACAATGTGGGGACAAATATAGGGTACATATTCCCATTCAAAAAGGGAGAAATAGGACAAAAAATGGGTAACAAGTCCCAAACAAGTCTGAAACCCAGCAGGGCAAGCATTAAATCTCAAAGCTGGCAAATCATGTACCTTGACTCCATGTTTGGCATTCTCTGCACCTTGGTGTGGGGGTTGGGTCCCCAAGTCCTTGGGCAGTTCTACTCCTATGGCTTTCCTGGTCTCAGGCTACACTTCAGCTCTCCCAGGCTGGGGTTCCTCTCTGGTAGCTCCACAGGTGTAGGGTCTCTACGTTGGTTCCTGCTCCCAGGGCTCCACTGGGCATGGTGCTGATGGGCTTTTTCTGCTGCAATTCCAACCCCACATTTCTGCTTGGCTTGCTCTAGTGAAGACTGTCTGTGGTATCTCTGCCCCTGTGACAGACCTTTTCCTGAGCCCCAGGATTTTCCATGCATTCTTCAAAATTGGAGTAGAAGCTCCCAAGCCTCCACAGCTCTGGCATTCTGTGAGCCTACAGACATAACACCACATGGACTCTACCAAGGTTTCTGGCTTATATTTTCCAAAGCTGTATATCCAGCCACACCTGGGGCCAATTTAGTCATGGCTGGAGCAGGCAAATCAGCTGGGGTGCTGGTGTGAGGAGCAACATCCCAAGGTTTCCCTGGGCAGCAAGCCCATGGAGGGCACCTTGGGCCTGTTTCCCAAGACCATTCTGTCTTGGAAGATGCAGCCTCCATGATCTCTGAAATGTCTTCAAGGTCTTTTTTTCACTTCTCTTGATGATCCCTTTCTTCTGTACTCATTTCTTAGCTAAGGGTTACTGGGATACACCCTTGCTTTCATGGCCAGACTGAAAGTTTTCCAGTATTTTGCCCTCTGCTTTCTTTTGAATTATAAATTCTGACTTTACCTCATGCCTTTTCTGTTATAACTCAGCATAGGCTGTTATAAGTAGTCATTTGGCTTCCTGAATGCTTTGCTGCTTAGAAATGTCTTCTGCCAAATACCTTGGGTCAACACTTTGAAGTTCCACATTCCATAAAACTTTGGGGCATGAACAGAATGCAGCCAAGTTCCTTGAAAGTTCATAGCAAGGGTGACCTTGCCCCAGTTTCCACTAAGTCCTTTCTCATTTCTATCTGGAACCCCTTAGAATGATCTTTATAGTTCATATTTCCTAAGCATTCTGGTCACCACCATTTAACCAGTCTCTAAAATGTCCCAAAGGGCCGGCCTATGGCTTACTTGGAAGAGTATGGTGCTGATAGCTCCAAGGCCACGGATTCAGATCCCTATATAGGGATGGCCAGTTAGCTAACTTGGAAGAGCGTGGTGCTGAGAACACTAAGTCAAGGGTTACGATCCCCTTACTGGTCATCTTTAAAAAAAAAAATAAATAAAAATAAAAAAAATAAATAAAATGTCCCAAACTTTCCCTGTTTTTCTTGTCTTCTAAACTCCCACCAACAGCTAGGCTTTTTCTAGCCTGCTCCTCCAAATTCCTCTAGCCTTTCCTCAATACCCAGTTTCAAAGCTGCTTCCACATTTTCAAGTATTTGTTATAAGCATCACCCCCTCTTCTCTGGTACCGATTTTTTGTATTAGTCCACTTCTGCTGCTTATAACAAAATAGTTGGAACTGGGTAATTTATAAAGAAGAAATGAAATTTATTGCTTAAAGTTTCAGAGGCTAGGAAGTCTGAAATCCAGGAGACACATCTGGTGAGGTTCTTCTTTGGTGGTGGCTTTACAGCAATGCACAGGTCTCACGTGGCAGAAAATGGTAGAGCAGAGAGAGACTAACCTCTCATGTGCTCTTCTTTTAAAGCCCTGAGAACCATGCTCCTGACCACCATTACTAATCCATTCACTACAGCATGGTCCTACAATTTAATCACTTCTGCAAGGCCCCACCTTTCAATTACCGTAATAGGGTTTCCTACTCTTTTAATAGTCATAGTGGGGATCAAGCTACTAATACATAAAACTCGGGGGACACAATCCATATCACATACTTAGGTAGAAATTCATAGCATAAAACACAAAAGAGAAGATGCTGAAAACCAGTGTTGTAATGCTTCCATCATAATAAATTTGAAAAACTGCAACACACCAAACTGAACAGAAATATAAAAGGTAAATAATAAAGAGAAACAAAACAAAGAAGAAAGTAAACATAAAATAAGGAACATTTACAGTCAAAATTTCATTCTTTGAAAAGGTCAATACAATTGAAAAAACCCTTGTAAGAGGAATGAGAGAAAAAAGAACACAAATTATCAATATCAATAATAAAAAGGCAATATTATTACAGATACTTATACATTAAAAAGGTAAAAAGAGGACATCATGAACAAGTTTGCACTAATAACTTTGACAATTGGGATGAAATGGATAAATTCTAAAACACTTCCAAAATTGATAGAAGCAAAAGAATTTAAAATGCTCCAAAGCTTAAAGAGTCAATTACTTTTAGTATAACATGCCAGGTTACTCTCTTTATTATTGACTATAATTTACTCATCTCATAGTCTTTTTCTAATCCTGAAGCTTTTTGTTTCTCTTTTCTATTTCTGCTCATTCTTCATTGGGTTAGGTTTCTTAGGTTTAGACCAATGCAATGGCTTCCATTTTTTCTCCCCTGCTTTAGATTCCTTCCTGACTCCAAATATTTCCTAAATATTTATGGTATGGTTAATCTTTGCGAAGCACTGTCTTGTTATTGGCAACTCACGGTCCCTAAACAAATCTTGAACTTCTAACTAAGCCTTAAATATTTGCTTAAACCATTTTCCTTTTCTTCTTCTACACAGTCGTTCTCAATGTATAGTCCTAGTCTCAGCAGCATCAGTATCATCTGGAAATTTTTTTTCTCTATTTTTTTTTGTTTTTTATTTTTTAATCTTATTTCTTTATTTGTTTATTTTTAAAATTCTATTTATTTATTGTTTATTTATTTTATTATCTGGAAATTTGCTAATGCTACTTCTCAAGCCCTATTCCAGACTTACTGAATCACAATTTCTGAGTGATATATATTTAATTAGATCTTCTGGAGATTCCAAGTAATCCAGATATATGTTATGATTTGAGAAACACTGCCCTACACATAGTAAAAATCTACTTTTTAAGCCTTGCCTAAGCCACCTAGATGGACATTGCTGATTTTTTTTTTTTTTTTTGGTGCCTGTGTGCATTTATTATCTACCACATCATTTGCTACTACTTTAATTTACTAATTAGCCTATTATATGTGTATCTTAGCCAAATTCAGTTCCTTATGGTTGTAGGACTGAAGTCCCTGTTTCCTTGCTGGCTATCAGCTAGGGGTAGCCTTTGCTCCCAGAGACTGCTCACATTTTTTCCCCTGCTTTCCTTAGGCTTCCTCTAACAATGGTGAGCTAATTCCCTACCATGTTTTGAAGCTGAGTTCCCCTTCTGCAGCATCTCCCTGACTACAGCCAGAGAAATTTAGCTGCTTTTTATGGTTGATATGATCAGATTGGGCTCACCAGGATAATCCAGAATAACCTCCCTATTTTAAGGATTGTGACTTTAATTACATATTCAAAGTCCCTTTTGCTATGTAAATTAGCATATTGACAGGTTTCAGGAATTAGGGTATGGACATCTTTGGGGGACTATTCTGGCTACCATATGAGACAATTGATTTAATGGCCAAATGCAAAAAAAACAAGAAAAAATTAAACTGAAAGTAATCAATTCTATATTGCATTTATAACTCAGGTACAATCAAAAACAAAGAAACAAAGAAAATCACAGTACCGTGAATTTTACTAATAGTCAAATAATTATATGCACAGAAATGAATGATATAGTTTAAAAAAAAAACAACTTTGAGAGATTTTAAGATTTTTAATAGTGAAAAAAAGCCTTAGATCTTATTCTAATAATATAAGCATAGTCAACAGCTACGTATTTCAGTTTATACTGTCCAGTGTAGCTTCAAACACAGTTGGTAGTTTCTGCATGACGATGGCTTCTCCCTTTGAAGAGCCCCCCTGCCAGGGCCCTCCCCATTGGACTTGTTGAGCAAACATTTTATATCTTAAGTCAGGTTATTACAAACATACATGCCAAATTTGGCAAAAGTCTTTCTAGACATTTGCAAGTGATGGTGTAACAGCTAGCAGATCGATACTTCATTTATATAGAACAGGACATAAATGGTTTGCATGCCAATTATAATGCAACAATTATGCTTTGGAGAGCTTTAAAATCTCTAAAACAAACATAAGGTATTATTATCATCAATAACAACAATTATGTTTTACGATTTTCATTGTAAGCATTGTCATTTCATTTATGTCTATAAATAAGAAGGGATAAGATGTTCTATCGGATATCTGTTTAATGGGGCTTAATTATTTATTATGGGACTTTTTAGTATATTTAATAAAACTAATGAGATTCTGATTACTTGAGCCTGCTGCTCTCTTTAGCTGGAAACTCTTTGATAAGAAGTAAAGCAAGATTGCCAGTTTTCTTATGAGAATTACAGGGTTTGAGGATTAGTCAGCTGAGAATTGATGAGGTCCTCCTCTAATTAATGTCTTCCCACCAATGTTTGCCCTAATCTCCCCCTTTATTACTTTTATTACAGTGCTTCAGCAGCATGTCTGTGTGTCAGGGAAGATCTACTAAGTAAGGTTACTGTTCTGTTAGTGAAATAGCAATAAAGGTCCTACTTCTGTATTTGCTATTTTGTTAATTCGCTTTAATTTAAAGAGTTGCCTTGAGGGAGGCACACATTTAAAATAAAAAGAACAATCAGAAGCTAGGAGGATCTGCTTCCATTCTTGGCTTTGCAGTCTCGGGCAGTCATTGGATCTCTTTACGCCTCAGTTTCCCAAACCTTAAGATATAGGGTGTTTTGACAAGATGATCTCTAAAATCATTTTAGCCCTAAAATTGAACATTTTACTGTTTTAAGGGAAATATCTCACAGAAATTGATTAGAAGAAACATTTTCAGTTTTATTTACTTCCCAGTATTTTTGTAATTCTCTTTTAACTAGTTTTCTTGCTTCCATTATTTAGATATAGTAGCTGTTTTGTAGTCTATTGGAAAATCTAGATTCATAAAATACTACTTCATTACCTGTTCAAAAAGCTTCCACATTTAGTCTGATTTTCAAGGCTTACTGAATTTTGATCTTATCTGTCTTTTTAGCTTTTCTGTTATTCTCTACAAAATCCTTCTCCCTAATCCTACATTTCAGTCAACTTGCTTGCTATAATTGAATATGTTTGTATTTCATATGCCTCATCTTTACTCATGTTGTGCTATCTGCCTGATATCCTTCCTTCCCCAACTCCACCCCTTCCCCTCAACACGCAAACACACACTTTTAGCCCTACCTACTGAAATTCTAACTTTTCCTTCAAGGTCAACTCAAAAACTGTTTCCTTTCCACTGTTTTCTGTAATAACTCCACCTGGAAGCAATCTTTTTCTCTCTGAAATCCTAAAGGACTTATCATATTCAGAACTCAACAATAAACATTTAACATATATGTGTTTAATGTACATGTTTTCTAGATACTCTCTTTGGCACTGGGAATAAAATAAAGAGGAAAAATTGACATGACTTTCATCCTAATGAAACTTACAGCCTCATGGATGAGACAGATCTCAACCAAATCATACAAATTAGGATAAGTGTATGAAAGGAAAAGTCCTGCTTCACTTTTTGTTATTTTTTTACTGTTTGAATCTCAGCCCCTATGCTAGATTGTGAATCTGAATTTTTTTTAAATAGATCTTTGATGGTATTAATTCATTTGTAAGTAAGTATTTGTAGAAGAAATTTTTGAGTCTAGATTCGAGTTATGAATTAAAAATGGTCTCTAAGACTGTCCTACATCAGAGAATTGGGCATTTTCTTTTACTTCCTGCTGTTTTCAAAATTGAGTAGGAAAAGAAATTAGATTGGATTAAGTACGTTAACAAAAATCCTACATTGCATTTTGAATCTAAGGGATCTTTAGGGTCATTTTTTATGGAAGTCATTTCACCCTGACATTTTTGGCCACCCTCTATTTTAAGTTTTGCATTTCTAAAATAATTGCTTTTATTGTCATATTTTGAGTAATATGTCCATCTTCATTTTATAAAGAGGTCATTATTTTTTCTAATATGTATTTATTGAATACCATCCACGTAGACAGGACTGTGGAACATGTTAGGGGTGCTACAAGTAGTATCAGTTTGTTCAATAAACGTTTGTTGAATTCACACTGAAATCTCACAGTGTAGTAGGCTTTGAGCGTGAATGAGACACAATTTATACCATTTGAAAGCTGCAGTCTTATGGGGGAGGCAAAAACCAAGATTGATAATATCAAAATTTTGGATCTTTTGTTTAATGGGTATACATTTATATAAATTCGAACAACAGTGTTCTTCTTAAGGAGACAGAATTAAGGGCCACACAATCTTAAGGTAATGAAAATTCTAAGGAAAGTCGTGGCCAGAGAAATATAATTCATCCAATTGTCAAGCCTCTGATTTCTGACATAATTAACTTTTTTACTAATTTTTTTGTGTGTGGAGAGAATGGAAATACTTTAGCAAAATACTTTGAGCTACTATGAATATTTTTAGTTTACTTATTTATTTGTTTTTTGTGAAATCCATTGATCATTCTAATCACAGGTCTAGAAGTCTAGCCTGGCACATTGACAACTGGTTTCCTATTACTGGAGAGGCGACTTATTGTGGCTAAGCTTTAACTCTAGACTCAGACTGGTCTGTGCTAGTATAAAATCAAGGCTTTATTGCTTACTAGCAGCGTGACACTAAAAAAACAGCCATATCTATCTTAATCTCAGTGTTTTTATCTATGAAATGGAGGCAATGGTAGATCTGTCTCACAGTAAATGCTAAAGAAATGTAGATATTCTTTGTCTTCTTTCAACCAAAGTTTAATTTAAAAATCAAGGATCTTTACTGTATATGTAAAATCCTTGTAATATGATGACAAAATAAGGGCCCTTCGATTCTGTAAAGTGGAGAGAGTTAAAAATGGGGCTAGGAGTAGGAGATCGAATTTGGCCTGAAGAAACGAAACCAAAGGCACCTGTCTGCAGTTTAGTGAGTTAACACATACGTGGTCAGGTTACAGCCCAAATTGCTTTTTACTGCTCAAAGGAACATGAATTTTAAAGATGTGGGTTCCTTAATGATAGTTTTTGTTTGTTTGCTTAATTTTGTGTATAGAGTAATCACATAGTGATGCTGTTTGAAGTACTATAGGATAGGTCTAGAGAGCATCTTTTTAACTACAGAAAAAAAAAAAATCACAGTTCCAAAATTTAGAGACAGTTCCAGAATTGTGGAGATGAAAAGAAGCTTTTAAATTTAGCATTACAGAAAAATACACTTAGGAAACCCGTTGGGCAAGAGGAAAAAAAGAGAAGTAGATAAAAGGAAATAGGAAGAGAGAAGACAAAAAGGCTTTAGTCCAAAATACTTTATTATTTTCCCTTCGTAATATGCATTTAGAGAAACATCTCACAACCAATGGTCTTGTAGGATATTAATGTCTTGTAGGATATTAATGTCTTATAGGATATTAAAATTACAATATAAATTTTGCTGCCAATAGGCTAAGGGAAGCTGAAAAATCAAACTTACATAAATCTCCTTGTTGAGGTGAATCTATACAAATAATAGAAATAAATTTTAAATAAGTACCATTTTGGTAAAGTGAAGTTTATTTCATTTAGGTTTTTTGTCTTTTGCTGCTTACTGAAGGCATAATATGGAAGTATTAAAATTAATATATAAATAAATAAAAAACAAGTATTCTATTATTCGTTCTTAACTCTCAGTGATTTAACTTGCTTGCTGGAAATGTAACCCATAGTGGTCAAGATGTCATCTAATATCTCTAGGTTTTACCGTGTTCTCCTAAGCTTGTGAAGATAATTGACTGCGGGAAAATTGTAAGTGGAAATAAATGGAGAGAGAGAGAGAGAGAGAGAGAGAGAGAGAGAGAGAGAGAGAGAGAATGTATAAGCCTACTGCAAATTATCGCTCTTATGATTTTGAATTTATTATTCTAGCAATTGCTTAGAATAATACCTGACCATATACATGAGAGAATAACAGGAATGTAAAATATTTCCTAGTATGATGAATGTGATTGACTTGAGATAAAAAATTTTTTGTGATAAAAAATTGAGCTGTGAGGGAAAGAGAGAAGTAGGAAAAAGTAGGGAAAGTAGAAATCTAAAGTTCAAATAAGCAGATCAGAAGGCAATATCAGATCTATAATAGCATATCTGCCATCTTGAGAGAAACGACTTCTGTTTTCTAGATAGTTCAGAAGGAACATCTTAGGACCAGTTTCTTATTTTGGGAGACATTATTTCCTTTTAAAGTGCGAACTCAGGTAAATCTCAAGGTGACCTAAAAAATATGAGAAACAGATTCTCTTAATATTATACCCTGAAACACTTGCAAGGTTTTATTTATATAGAGTCTTCAGATGCATGTTAATATTCAATTAAATAATATACAATTTTTATCGATAGAAAGGATAATATGGCAAGCTTTGCAATTTTTCAAGTTCCAGCGAGAAAATGCTGCAATATTGATTTGTCTTATCATCCTTAGTTCAGATGTATTTAAACTAAGTGTGAATAATGTCCTTTGATTGAATTATGTGGCTTGATTTAGGACAATAAATCAAAGAAATATTTAGGATATAAAAAGGCTTTGATTTTCATGTGCCATTACTTTTTCTTCTTGTGTTGAAAAATGGGAAAGTGTACTTCCTGTGAAGTTTTCAGGTTTCCAGATTAAGGGAGTAACTTTTGTGAAAATAGGTAGTCATGAAGCAATTTTCTTTGTATTCCCCAGCTTCCTCTTTCTGGGATGGACAAACTTATGAAGAATGTATTATTTTATACTTATAGCACATTTTGAAAACCTAAATCACATTGTTGCAACTAGGCAACTGTTGCAAAGTAAGTACGAGATTTATTAGCAGCTATTTTCACAAAGATTCCATTTTAATAATGTTGATGTACCCTCTGTAATTTATTTGATTAATAATATTTGATTTGAACCCAAATGATGACTTCTCACATATATGACAGAACTAATGAACTGTGAAAGAAGAACCGTTCAGATGGTCACCAATAACCACTGCTTAGTTAATCCTTTAAATAAACTGGAGCTCACAATGTGTCCCTTTGAAGTCATAAATAATGTATATTTTTCTTTTGACTTTTAATAAGCCAGTAGGGTTCATCTCACAGTCTCCAAACACATATATTTTATTATGGGCCTCTGCAGTTTACTTTAATTAGTGTGTCTGAGTGCTTTGGGAGACTTAGCCCTACTGAAAACAAACAGAGTCTTACCATCTATAAAACATTAGCTCCCTTTGGTTTATCCTGACACAGCGGGGGAGGCTCAGTGAGAAACACATGGTGTAAGTAAACACTCATAATTGCATTAGCATTCTCTGGTGGATTGGTAATTCAAGCTCTGTTCCATGATATTGTAAGAGCAGTTAGAACAGGTTTACCAATCTTGTGGTCTGCTGGGGATTTCATCAAATTCCATGTGAACAGAACTTTAAGTGACAAATCTGCTGGCAACATAGTCTGAGAGAGGGAAGCTTGCTGTTAAATGGGAGCTTAGTATAGGCAGTATAATTTTGCTTTGTTTATGATATAGCTGTAAGACTTTTAAATTCTTTTTGTCACTTCTTTTCCCATGTTATTAGTCAAAGTCAGTTTCAATCTGTGTTTAGATATGTCCACTCTATTGATTATGACTGTATAAGACAGCTGGGTGATTGATTAAAATTTTCAGTTTTCCAATATTTATTTTGATATTATTATTCTCAGTGTACTTGCCCATAAAGTAACTGTGCTACAGATTGTTGATGAAATTAATGTACTGTTTTGAAAGTAATAATTAGCAATTAAAACTCCAGGTTTTATAAAGATAGTTTTTATGTATAAGCCTACTGCAAATTATCGCTCTTATGATTTTGAATTTATTATTCTAGCAATTGCTTAGAATAATACCTGACCATATACATGAGAGAATAACAGGAATGTAAAATATTTCCTAGTATGATGAATGTGATTGACTTGAGATAAAAAATTTTTTGTGATAAAAAATTGAGCTGTGTCAGTAAGCACAAATTGTTTGGCTATTTGAATGACTTGACCAGTGGAAAATTGCTCAATTTACCTATTTTTATACAACATTTCATGTTTTGTGTTTTTTATCGTGTTTGAATTTATTTTATTTTAATTTTCTTTTGGCTAATTCTGTCAGTCATGTTGATCAAAATAAGCAAACTCATCTGCTTAGGGTATCTCTTAGGCACTTCAGAAAAAACAAGTCACATGAGAATTTGTACTGGAGTCAGTAAATATTTAGTGCCATGAATATTGCACTAGTGTTGTCTATTAGAAATACAATGGAATAAATATAATTTTATATTTTCTAGTGGAAATAGAAAAAATAAAAAGAAACAGGTGAAATAAATTTTACAAATATATATTATTTAACCCAATATATCCAAAATATTATCACTTCAATATATAATCAATATAAAAGTCAATAATATGTTTTATATTTTTGTACTAAATATTTGAAATTAAGTATGTATTTTACACTTAAAACACATCTCAATTTGGACTAGCTACATTTGAAATGCTCAATGCCACACGTGGCCAGTGGCTACCACATTGGACAATAAGATTACACCTTTTCATACAGATGAAATAAATGAATGGTTTAAAAAAAAAGAAAAAAACTCTGTTGGAATTTCTAAAAAATCCACAAATTCACATTTCTTATTACATATAAATTTCCTTAAGCATTACTCTTCCTGTGACTGAAATCTCTGGTCTGATTTGTAAGTTGTAATTTTCCTATTTTATTCTATCCTCTGTCTTCTGACTCTGATGTCATTTCACCACTTGGTCTCACTGTTTTACATTTTGAAAACTATTTAGATAATATGCATAGTTAAGAATGTAATATTTCACATAATGTCTATGATGGGAAACTGTGATGTTATCGATATCAAATTTATTTAATTAGCAAGCAATGAAAAAGAGCTATGTGCAATGGATTATCTTTCAAATATAAAAAAGAGATTAATTGTTTTTGAAATTATACCATACTATTTTTGCATTGTTTTAAGGGGTGAAGTCCTCAATTTGTGGGCATGTATTGTCTACTATTAAAACATTGTGCAAGAAAACATGTTGAAGCTTTAAAATTTGGAAATATTACTTAATTAAATAGTAGCAGAGTAGTATAAATTATTTTTCTTCTCTAATTCTCATGTTTTAGACGTTAATTTACTTTCTATAAAGAACATATTTTAAAATTTTCTTCCACATAGAGTTTTAATATAATTTTTATTACTTAAGAAAAATTTATTCAAAGCCTCATTTTGTATTTAGGGGAAAATATCTAAGATTGAGTCTTACTGATAGCCAATAAGTAGACAAATGAAAACAAAGTTTCTGATGCATAATTTTCTCTGCATACAACGATATTCCTATCTGGCTGTAGCTATTCAATCCTATGCCTATCTAATGAGTTCAGCTTACAGAGCACAAATGTTTGTATATTTTCAAGTATTTATATTGCTAGTTTGCAACATCATGCAATATTGATGTCTTCTGATGATTAATTTAAAATATAAAAATTGTCAGAATATACATTTATAAATGTTAAAAAATATATAGAATGGTCCAAAGCATTGTATTATTTAATTTGCTGAGCCAATGTTTAGTTTAAATGGATCTTTTCATTTATCAGGTTTTTGTTGGTCACAGTTTCCTATGGCTATAGTTGATGTCACTTTTTAAAATATCTGAATGTTTTAGATTGCTTTCTTTTAATTTTTTTATACAATGTAAATTCAAATGTATATTTAAAAATTCCTATATATAACTGAACCATATATGATCTATAAATATATTTTATACAAATTATATAGACTGTAAACATGTAAATAAGATAATAATGATGGATCATTCATAAAGTGAAAGTATAGATTATATTTAACTTGCATCACAGATAAGCTCAAACTATATGTATATTTTTTATGTTAGTGATGCATTTTGAAGGTTTTTTAAAATAAAATCTGACACTAGATTCACTACTTAGATATTTTATTATATCATCATCAGTATTTAATTACCAAATTCTCTTATTTTATATTGACTCCTTGACATTTCTTTTGAATTACCATATTCAAAAGTGTGTTGGTGTATGGTCTTATTAAATAAGATTCAATTTCCTAGAATCAAAAAGTTAATAATTAATGCATTAGCATAATGTAGCTTTTCTTAAACATCTAAACTATTAGGACAGGAAATATTACTTAAATGGAAATTTTCTCATATTATGGCATTACGAATTTAAAAAGTAGAAACACAACCTTAGTTTTGAAAAGATATTTTTCTTTTTTTTTTTTTTTCCTTTTTTGTCTTTTTTTGTGACCGGCAATGGATCGCAACCCTCAGTGTCGCGCCTGTACCGGACCGGGACCGGCAAAGGGATCGCAACCCTCGGTGTCGCGCCTGCACCTCACTCAGCCAGTGAGCGGCCGGTCTGTATGTGGGATCCGAACCCTCGGCAGGAGCGCCGCCGCGCTCCCAAGCGGCGCACTGTAGCAGTGTGCCACCAGGCTGGCCCCTTGAAAAGATATTTTTCAAATGAAGATTTAATTTGTAGAGCAACCTACTTTATGTTTTCCTACAATTTATGCAGGTTCTTTGTTTATGTGTTAAGATTATCTAAATCTCATGAAGGAAATCATTAATTTGTCAAAACTTTCAAGATTTGTATATGATAACTAAATGAACAATGCTAAATAATTCATTTAATTGTTTCTGTAAACTAGTTCCCAGTGATCTTCTACAGAGGTAGAAACTGGGTTTGCTTTGAAATCGTTCAGTGTTCACCTCCTGCCAAAGCTGAGCTGCCTGATAAGCACACCCACTGGCTTAAGCAAGGTGCCTGACAGACTAGAATGGTTGGTGAGGACTCAAAAATATGCTTTAATCCAGTGTTCATTTTCATATCACAAAAGGTGCTACAGAATGATTGCCGTTTGAAAAAGAAAAAGGCAAGCACAATTAAAAGCCAGGTTTCTAATCCCCTCTGCCTGGGTTTAGAACCAGAGCCAAAAGAAATAGTGTTTTAACAGGTACATATATGCCCTCAGGGAGAAGCACACCCCGACCACCTAGCTGGTGAGATGAAAAGATAATAGGATGCAGTTGTATCAGTGGCCAACAAGTTGTGCCCCAACTGTGTGGCTGACAAGAGGACATAGAACTAGTGGGTGGTCAACAGAAACTCTATTTTATGACAACAGACAGATAAGTGTTGTGGCCTATCAAATACTGTATTTCCATCCTGCAGTTTCTGTCTTAGCAGTCAAGACATATATCATCAGTATGTGAGAAAATCTTAGAGCAAGTGCCTGACATTTGTGTAGAGAACCATTTCCAAATGATTGAAGGGCAGTCTGAGCTGCTAACCACTAATTAGCCTAATTGACACCAAATTGAAAGGGATGACTCAGCTGTTGCAGAAACACTGCCTAATGGCAGTGTTGTGTCTCAGCTGCTTGAATGAGAAATCGTTATTAATTGCACCCCGTGGAAAGAGAAACTGCTGCATTATATTAATGTTGGGGAAGTAGAGGATTAAATCTCTTATTAATCTGACTGTAAGCTTGCCCCACCCTGCTGTCACTCTTGCCATCAGGAATAGCTGACACAAGTTGGGTAAAGTGATTTAAGCTCTGCTATTGCTACACTGGGGATTTTGCAGACAGCTTGAATTGCAAGCCAAACAGTTTTCTGAGAGCACCAATGCTACTAAAATAAACCTAAAGTTGGAGACAAAAATAAGAACAAAAACAAACTCAATAGTGGGTGTTGAGTAAGTATTTACTATTGAAGAACATGAATTTTTGTGTTTAGTATTATTTTTTGAACACAAAAAAACAGTATTTTTAATTGATAGTTGAATTTTATTTTCAATTCTAGACATTAATTTTCAATTGCTGGATATAACTGTTGTTCAGTAAGTGTCTTCTGAAGAAAGGAAGGAAGCGTCTTGAAGGTTCAAGTTATATGTTAGTATATGACCAAGCACTTGAAAAGTAAATTGACTTTAGTTAGATTTGTCTTCTTATAATGAGAAACTGATTTCCCGAACCAAAAGGAAGGAAAATTTTTGAAATACAACTCTTACTATCTAGGAGGGCTATAGTTTTCTTTTTCGCTATAAATTGTTAGATTCCATTACTTCTTAATAAAGATGGGATCTTTCCTGTGTAGGTTCCTACCTATAGGATTGGAAGGACCTCTACAGGCCACTTGGGTTTTTTTTTGCCAAACTTAGAATAGTCATAGGAACAACGGGAGAGCTGTCTTCTCTGGCATTATGTTCGAAAAGTAATTCCAAAGGAAGTTAATTCCAAAGGCATGGTGATAAAAACAGATTTTAAATTTACTTGGGAAGGCTCATCAGGGATGACAAAATTTGATCCTACTATAACAACTATAACCACAGTTTATAAAGATTTGGTTTGGCAGTTGAGAAATTGCCTTATATTTTCTGGTTCTTAATATGATGCACAGTTGAATGAAATTATGTGAAACATAGTCATTTTCCAAGTTAGCAGTGAGATGTGTCCTAAGTGAACATTTTTCAATTAGATTGAGCATAAATGTGAATTTAGACTCCAGAATAGTGATTTTGATTTTACACTATTTGTTCATTTACTCATTTATTCATTAATTTAGCAAATATTTCTTCAGCCGTATATTCGGGTACCATATAAATCCCTGAACTAAAGGTCAGATTATCCAACTGGAGACTATTAATTTGTAAGATAGTTGCAATCATTATATTTCTAAAGAAAACAGTGAAAAATAATAATTGTAATATACCTTACAAAATGAAAGGATACAACTTGAGATCATCTTCTGTATGTTTAATGAAACACATGAAATTATTAAATTGCCCTTTCCCCCAAAATCCTTATTTTCCACATCAGCTCCAGGAAAAACAGTTCTACATTTATCAAAATGCAAGAACATATGGAAATGGTTGCTGCCTGGCTCCCCAGTTCCTGGTAGAGATTATTTATGGCAGTGGTGACATGTGCTTATAGTGCGAACGAAGAGAAAAAAGTCAGGGGAAGTATTGGGAGAACAGAAAGATAAGAAAAAAAAGTATTTGTTTAGTGTAATTCTGAGCCCGGTGCTTTCATTTATTACCATTTTTCAATTGCTCACCTGGCCTCCTGAAGTACAGGCAGGCTCTTCCCAGTGAATCTGGAGGAATAGTGTCAGTTTAGACAGCAGTGATGTTAGATAATTTTAGAAATACAGTATTTTTCTCTTACCCACAGTTTAGCAAGTTAATTCTTCCATTACTAAATTCAGAAATACTTTCATATTCCCTTCCATCAATGGCCTTCATATAACTTGAACACAGCTGAGAATACATTATGAAGGTGCAGCTATATTATGTATACCTCCTTCTAAGGGCCTGTCCATACAAGGGTATAACAAGATTGAGAGAGGAGATGAATATTCACTTATTTATTCAACAATTAGGTATCCATCACCTCTCTGTGCCAGACACCTTGCTGTGCACTTACCATGTGGAACCATTCATAGCTATTCTAAAAGTGAAGAGGTGGGAAAGAAGCTTGGTAGGAGGCTCTGATCATCACAACATCACATGTTGGAAGTGTACTAAGGGAATAATTATAGTGGTTGAGCCTTCCTCTTGACTCTAGTTCTGGTGCTGAGAAATAAGCATCTACTGCTATGGGGCTAAAGAACAACCATGGAAGTTGCCTTTTTCTTTCATTTTTTTTTGTTTTCCCCAGGTCATGGTATTGTCAAATGGTGAGAGAACTTGGGTCTTTACTTCGTGGGCTCATGGAAAGAAGCCTAAGATTAAAAGCTTAGCTGAAATATTAGACTCAGTTTTCTGGAGAAGAGACAGATACAATGGGAAAAGGAAAAGGGAGGATACTGACTGGGGCGCTTTTAATTTTCCTGGAAGTCACAAGCATGGCCATTGGAGGTAAAACATTTGGATGTCACTGAATTTCAAAGTTACATTTTCACGATCTTTATGAAGCAACATTCTGGAGACAGCTTGTAGAGGATCTCTATAGCTGATTTTGCATAACTTTTCCCAACTCTGAAGTCTTTAACCCATGTTGATCTCCTCGAATTGGCCATCGTGGGGATATTTACTCCATAGAAATTAGCAAATGCTACAAATCACAGTTGGGCTTCTCCCCATCACAGAGAACTGGTTGCTAACCCTTTACCAGCACACCACTGGCTCTAAGAGATTTAGGGTTTCAGTGAGTCATCCAACCACATCCAAATACACTATGGCCAGTTTCAGCAATTAGAACTTGGCTGCTGATACAATGTAAATCCAATCTAAATCACTTAGAGTCACTGGGAAACCCAGCTCCTGCAGTTGATGTATCAATGACACATAGACAAGTAATACGGCAATTGTTAATTTGCATCATGCTCAAGTTGTCAGTATTTAAAAAAAGCGAAACCACAAAGTTTAAAACCTAACATTAAACAGTGCACTTTATTGTACATAACAGCATTAGTATTCAAGGAACTCTTTAAATTCAAGTGTTGCTAAGAAGTTAAAAGAGAGACATTTTTTAAACAAAAAGGAAAAAAAAATCCGCAGAACATATGCTGGAATTGATAATGCTCTTGTGACAAGCTGCAAATAAAGTGTATTTCTGTTAATGTTTCTGAAAATTTTACTGTATAAGCTCGTCTGAGTCCTCAGTGGATAGGGATATTAATATATTTGATCTTCTTTCTTCCTTTATTTGAGATTGCCTGGTTTAGTACCTTCCATGGTTCTTATTATGATTGTTTTTACCTGGCAAGTTATGCTGATCTCATTTCCACAAAAATTGTCTGGAAGAATTATATTTGGCTTCTGTATATGTTGGATAGGAGCTACCAAACATTCATTTTGTATCAAAAAATATTTAGTCTTTCTGGTATTGTGGCTCTCTCACAGTTCTTTTGAGTAATTTTAAAAATACATGAAAGTTAGGATAAATGTGTATTTAATCACATATGTATTTTATACTTACAATACAGTATATTGTATAAGCAGAGAAAACAAAAAGGGTATATATTAACATCAAAGGGATGGGATAGGGGAAGAAAGGGGCCTTCATTTTCTGATGTATACATTATGTTGTATGAATTTGTTAGAGTAAGTATATATTAATTTAAAAAAATATTGACCAGTTTCAATTCTGCAATGCTATTCTCACCCCCCATAAACACAGAAAGACATGAAATAGATAAGAGAATGTATTATATAAATGGTTTTGTGTTTTTTGCCTTTATCTCTCAAAAGAAACATATGTGAGATTTCTTACACTTTTAAAAATCTAAATCATTATCTATTTTCTGTTGCTGTTCCTATTTTTATACCAATAAAAATAATCATCATGTCTATGTTCCAAATGGGGTTTTGGCAGAGGTGTTTGTTTACTGCTCTGCTAGTGTTTTGACATTTACATGGAAATTTTTATTCGTCCAGTTTTGAACTGAAATTTATTATTCTGTTGAAGGTTTCTTGCTTCGAGATCTTGATAACATAGTCGAATATAGCTAACTGAAATGGTTTACATGGTCTCACATTTGTCATCTGGTTTGTAAAGAAAAGAAAAATGCAGCTGAAATAGTTTTATTTGTTATAATTCCAATGGATTACTTTAGTTTTTCTGTTGACCTGACTTGCATTGTGCAGGTAATATTTTCCCATTATTATAAAAAATATTCTAGCAATTCAAGCTGCGGTTGAAGAAAACAATGAGGACGCATCCAATAAAGGAAGGCTTCAAACATTACTATACTTTATGCACCTTTTAAAGACATGAAAGTAACATTTTAAAGTCTCAGGCAGTCAGAAAAACAGTTTGAGGTATGTCGTTACCACTTCACCTCAGCTTTTTTTGTCGAAAGCTATTTCAGATCTCTTTGTGGTATGTTTGGCAATACACTTAAAAGATTACTACTTAAGCTACCGATAATCTGGCTTCAAGCAATTGTCTGTCTGTCCATCCAGCTGCCTATTCTTTCTTTGGTTTTCAAAAACCCAAAAATGAACAGCATGAAACAGAACAATAACAAAAAAGGAAGAAACCATAATCCTGTTTAGAGTTTTCCTCCAACTTTCAGACAGCAGTGAAATTACTAGAAGGCTAATGTACTCTGGATTCTATTTTAAGAGTAATTTTTAAGCTTTTTTTCAGAGGTGGCTAATGTACTCTGAGTTCTATTTTAACAATAATTTTAAAGCTTTTTTTCTAGGAGATAGAAGGTAATGCAGAATGGAGTAATTTTGTAATTTCCATAACCTCTTTTATGTTTTAATCTGTCCCTCTCGGTGTGTTTGGTTTTTGGTGGATTAACTTAATGAAACATTGCCCTTATGAGTCCAACTAAAGATAAAACTAATTTGGGTTGCTGTGAGGATAGAGGCCATTCACAAAATAATAAACATCTTCTTGCCTTTGACTTCCTCATTGCTGAAGTCCACATTTTATCTAGGATCTCATATATCTGAGAACTCAGACATTTTAATATATATACATATAAAGAGTCTAGTTGGCATTTATTTAAAAATAATTTGATTTTAAAAAGAACCATAACATTTATTAAAAATTACAGTAGAAATTATGACCAAATAATACATTATTTAATTATACCATATTTGAATTTTGTTTGCTTGCAAAGACAGTAATAAAAAAAATTATTTTTCCTATTAATGCTAATGTTAACTATTATTGGGTACATCAATACCCTAGAATTTTCTGGTGCATGTTAAAATAGCCTTATGTTGATATTTAATGAAGGTTTCTCATTTATATTTTCATTTTCATTGCTCTTAAGTGACAATATACTATGTATTATATATATATAATATATAATAGATATATATGTGTGTATATATGTAAGGGTACTTCAAAAAGTTAATGGAAAGATTTGTATTATCTTTCAATTCTATTTTTCCATGAACTTTTGGAGTATCCTTGTATATGTATATGCATATTATTACTGGCCCTAAACATGATGTTTTTAACTCTAAACATTAAATATATGATGCAGGTTCTTCCTATTAATCCCTTTTTGCTGCTGCCAGTACTTTAAACACAGAGGAGACTTTTGGTTATATTTGATTGATTAATTGATTGAACTTTGTCTGCAGTGAGCTGCGTGGCCTTCAGTAAGTGAAGTTTCCTCTGTAGTATAATAAAGCCAGGTCTATGGAATTCCTAAGATTCTTTCTTATTCTTAGATTGTCTGTGATCTGCCCTAAATTAAGTATCCCAAGTAATCTAAGCCAGTTTCTTGAAAAGTATATAAATGCAATATTTCACTGACTAAAGATGAGGTATTTAAGATCTGTAGAACTTGATCAAAACAGCAAAAGGTCATGGAATACAGACTATACCACATAGAAAGACTGTACAGTGTGGTTTTTTTTCGTGCCTTGTCACTTCCTTTCTCATTACCCTGTGTTGCCTGACAGGTGCTCACTCCCAAGGTAGCTACTTTTCTCCTGCTCTTCTGGGGCTTGTGGGACTTGCCCATTCCCCAGCTCCCCTCAGGTCAGCTATCTAAGAGTAAGAACATCCTTCCCTTTGCCACACCCCTGGCCATCTGCTGGGCTGTTTCACTGTGGACCTGTTCTTTGTCAAGCAGCTGGGGATTTCATAGGTGGTAATCAGAAGCGTGTCCAGGTTTACTGGAGCTGAATGTTTATACAATTGGGGGGCCCTCATTTAGAAAAAGAATACAAAATTAGGTACAAAGGGAAACATTTATTTAAAATGAGAAAAAAATATAACAAATGCCAAATTTTTAAAAGTCGACAAATATGGCAAACATTACAAAATCTAAAAAAAATTTGTATAATTATTTTAATTAACTGCTGTACATTTTTGTTTCTTTCCTACACATTTGGCAACATGTTTTTTTATTGTTTCTTTATATGATAGCAATATCATAATGTCGATATCTGTAGAGAAAATGGAAAGGTAATTTTGTCTTTTTTCTGGCCTAATAGATCAAATTTTTATTACTGATATTTTAGAAAAGTTTATTCCCACTTTACAACTTTTTATTGGTCTTCTATAATATTAGGTAAATGTTTATGGTTGTGGTAAACTTTCAGGTATGTGAATTTTTTTTGTGTGCAGTGATGAATCTTAAATCTATTTAAACTGATGACATTCTTTATCCACATTGCTAGGTCCCTTCTGAGAGCATTGGGAGAATCTTGCGATTAAGGAGCCTTGAAGTTTAGGTATCATTTCCCCGTGGTAAAGCTACCCTTAGTGTTAATGTTAGGGAAAAAAAAAAAAAGGACTTTGGAGTTAAATTCAAGTTCAAACGTCAACGTCATTACATTTTAGGTATGTGACTAAAAAAATCGATTTATTTTGTGAGCTTCAGTTTCCTCAATTCTAAAATGAGACTATTCATAGCATCAACCTTATTGGGTTGTTTTTAGGATTAAAAGCAGTAGTGTGCTCCCACAAAATATCAGTTCCTTCCTTCACCCTCTTCTTCATGGTATTTTTTAATCTGAAATTTAAGGAGGCTTTTTAGAAAGCAAGTGTTAATGCCAAAATTAGATGGTAATTTTAAAAAATCATCTTGTCTAACTATTTGTGAAAAGTATTTGGGGACATAATTGGGACATTTGTGAAGGTAAAATGCATACACTTTGAGGGCCTAAGGTGCCAATGGCTTTCTCATGTATTATTTCAGCTGAAATATCTTCAGTCTCCTTGTCTACTCAACCACACACACACGTACAGAATCATTCTTACATGACCCTGTCTCCTGTCTTCTGCCACCACCAGGGTCTAACATTACCTAACCATACTTAAGCCTCAATAAATATTTATTTATGAATAAATGAATGAGTTGTCTCGTAAAATCTTGCAACAACTTTGATAGGGAGACTGACCTTGCTTTTACAGGTAAGCACTCTGATAGGTAAACTTACCTATCTATTGCAGCACAGCTAATAAGACCCCATCCAACCAATGTCTTTCTGTCATCCTCTCTATTACAACTTGCATCCTCCTCAGATCTTGATGCTCTTCAAGTCATTCCTTGTAGGTAGACACCTAATCCACACACTGTGGATTAGTTCTTCTCAAATACTTTTTAATCTTTAAGGATCTCTGATATAGTTTACTTATTTGCTAGTTAATTGTATTGTAATCATAACATAACAAGAAAATCATGCATTTATGTGAAAAGGATGTATGTAGTGAGATCTTTTAAAAAATGATCATCATGGGCCGACCCCATGGCTCACTCGGGAGAGTGCAGCACTGGGAACGCAGTGACACTCCCTCCGCGGGTTCGGATCCTATATAGGAATGGCCGGTGAGCTCACTGGCTGAGTGTGGTGTGGGCGACACCACACCAAGGGTTGTGATCCCCTTACCGGTCACGAAAAAGACAAAAAAAAAAAAAAAAAGATCATCATAATCTTTATTGCTAAATGGTTTTACTTAAATACCTGTCTATATTTATTACTCTCTGTGAGTTTATTTAAATGAGAATTTTAATTTCTCACTTACCCATAATGAATGAGAAATAGGCATCTTTGGTAGTTGAATATCTTGTTATTGTAAGGGTTACAATTATATAGTTAATGGGTAACTACTTTTCTTTCTTTCTTTTTTTTTTTGTCTTTTTTACTGACTGGTAATGGGATCGCAACCCTCAGTGTCGCGCCCATACCGGGGACCAGCAACGGGATCGCAACCCTTGGTGTTGCGCCCGCACCACGCTCAGCCAGTGAGCGGGAACTGGTCTCCACATGGGATCTGAACCCCCGGCAGAGCGCTGTCGTGCTCCTAAGCGGCGCACTCTCCAGTGTGCCACCGGGCTGGCCTGGTAACTACTTTTCTGAAAAGTATGATACGCATTACAATTATAATGAATATAAATTTGCTTTATGCTATGGATTGAATGATGTCCCCCAAAGTTCACGTATTAGAAACTTAACCTGTACTGTGACAGTGTTAAGAGGATGGGAAATCCTATTATGGTAATTAAAAGATGGGGCCTTGGAGAGGTGATTATATTGTAAAAACCATGCCCAAGTATATGGATTAATCCTTTGACAGTTTAATGGTGGTCATAGTGTGGTTCTGAGGGCTATAAAAGAAGAGTATGTGAGAAGCTCTCTCTCTCTTTTGCTTTGCCATTCTCCACATAATATGATAACCTGTGTCACTGAAGTCGCCACCAGCAAGGCTCTCACCAGATGTGTTCCCTGGACTTTGGACTTCCCAGCCTCCAAAACTGTAAGCAATAAATATTGTTTCTTTTTAAATTACCTAGTTTCAGGTATTTCTGTTAGAAATGACAGAAATGGACTAATACACTTTGATAATTCAGATGACTTCTTGGGTTCTCTTGTATCGCAGAATATTCATGATGAACATTAAATGATACTGTTCTTCAGATGTAGAAGGTGTAGGTGATAGTGCTGACAGAAACCAAGACTGTGTGTATGATCCTATCTAGATTTGCAAAAAAATCACCCACATCAGCTTGTTTATTTTTTATTTACCTTCTTATCCATCAGAGAGAGGGAACAGATTAAAATTGTATTTTTATATATCCCTATGGGCTTTGAATACATTTAAATTACATCTTTATTTTATAATTAATCTTGGCATCTCCATCAGGTACCTGAGGAAGGTGTTAAGAAACCCAGATGCACAGAGAACATGACACTCCTGTCTTTTAGTTCCCATCAACCCCACTGGCCACTCATTCTCAGTATCTTTGAGGGTTCCAACTCACTCCTCATCTCCAAACATTGGAGTGCCTTGGATTTCTTCCCTTTTCTATATACATTCACTGCTTATTTAGACTCTTATAATACCAGCTGTGCTCTGACAAAACTCTCCTCTGAAGTGCAAGCTGGATATCAAACTGCCTATTCTACACATCAGTGTGGAAGTTTCCTAAGCATTTGAAACTCAAACGGAACCCCTGATTTCTCACCTCCATTCTCCCATGCCTAATCCTCAAGAGGTCTTTCCTGTTTCAGTAAATGACAACTCTAGCTTTTCAGTTCCTCAGATCCCAAATCATCTTCTAGTCTTCTTTTTCTTTCATAGCCCAAATCCAGTCCACCCCATACCTTGTTGGGTCACATCTGACCATGGCTGCCATTACCACATGGTCCATGTGACTACCATCTGGTGCCACGATTATTGCAACAGTCTCTCCTTTAAAAATGTAGATCAGGTCAGGCCACTCTTCTGCTCGAAACCCTTCAAAGCATTCTTTTGAAGAGGTTCCTTCCACTTTATCTCTATAGCTCTCCAGCAATGCTGGCCTCTCGTGGTTCCTTCAGTGTGCCAAGCACACTCTCTAAGGACATTTGCACTGTCTGGAACTGTCCTTTCCCAGGTGATAACATGGTGTGCTTCTTCTCCTTTATGCCTCTGTTCAAATGTTACTTTATCAAGGAGGGCTTACTCACCTAACATAAAACAGCAACTTCCCTCCCCTTTTCCCCAAGAACTTCCCAATCCCCTTTTCTGCTGTACTTTTCTCCATGTCACTCATCAGCATCTGACATACAATATGTTTTAACTGTTTATCTGTTTATCATCTGACTTCCCTAACTAGAATATAAGCATTGTAAGGACAAGGACTTTATCTGTTCCTTTAGTTAATAAACTCTATCTCAAACAGCAGCATTCATAAAGTTGACACAATAAATATTTGAGTAGTGACCATCTCACTATATGAATGAATAGTAAGTGGCTTTAAATTGAATTTTTATACAGACATTTATATGAGGGTACTTTTAAAAGTTAGTGGAAAAATAGAATTGAAACATAATATGAATCTTTCCATGAGCTTTTAAAGTACCCTTGTATATAAGTTTTACATATTTGACTCATACAGAATCCCCAAATTTAAGTTAAAATTCAATGTTTAATTCAACAACACATGAAATATAAATGCTTCAGACTTATAAAAACCATCAAAGTTTATTTAAATTAACATTATTTTATCTGATTACCATTTTTTAAAGAGTTTTATTTAAATACCCCTCTATGCATATTTCTCCTTGCAATGGCAGTTAAAATTGTAATTTCCCACTTACCAACAGTGACTGGAGATTAGTTGTTTGTGTTAACTATCTTGCTGATGTAAGAATTACAATCAGTTCACAGATTACCACTTTTCCTAAAAGTATGTTGCACATCACAATTACAGCAAATGTAAATTTACTTTAATAACTTAGAAAACATCTTGAACTTTCTTATTGCTCACAATACTCATCATAAACATCAACTGTTATCCTTCAGATACAGTAACAGGTTCTTAAAATAATAGCATAAGAAAATAAGGTAAATAATAAAAAGTAAATTTTTAATTTTTCTTTCATGTCAGTTTCTGATAGAAAAATTCTTTTCTTTGGTCACCTCACTAACCTGATCTGTACATTATACTCCTGCAGGGTCACATCAAAGCAGTTGTGTGTGGTTCAAGACCTCAATTCTGTGGATGATGTTAAGGCTAAGGTCACAAATGCAATCCCTTTAATGTTTTTTTAAAGTTTGAAAATTGACTACAGTAATGTGTATCACATGAGAGTGATTGTGTTAAATTTTAATAAGAGACATATCAATATTTTAAAAATTAAATTAATCTTTTGGATTATTTTTGTAAGTGTATAGTATTATACTTCTGAAGTTATTAAAGCTTAAAACTTTGGAACAATATGTACAGTTAAGTCTTTATCTATGCATGATACCCAAATTTGGCCGATTAACAAAATTACCTGAAGTGTTTATTAAAATCACAGATTTCTGGGCTTACCATACTCTTCTCCTCACTCCACCAGATATTTCGAGTCTGTCAGTCTTGATGGGATCCATAGTCTATATCGATATACCTATGTCTGTACCTCTCTATCTCTAACTGGAAATATCTCCAGGGAGTTTTGATGATCAACCAGACATGGTAACACCTGATCTAGAGTAGCATTTTTTTCTTTTTTTTGGCAGCTGGCCCATACAGGGATCCAAACCCTTGACCTTGGTGTTACAATACCTCGCTCTAACCAACTGAGCCAACCTGGTCAGCCTAGAGTAGCATTTCCTAGAGTAGCATTTCTAAAGTGCGTATGAAAGAGCACTAGTCTCCCAAAGTGCTCTGCAATGAATGGAGTCGGTAGTCAGAAAATGATGTGGCCTCCATGTCTGGCATATTCACAATGCACATTAACACAGTATACGCTCTGACAAGTCCTATTGATTATGAAACATGAAACTTTGTTTAACCCACATTTTATTGAACTATTTTGATAAATGGGATAATGGAATCCCATTTCCCCCCACAGCAGCTGTTAACACCCCTTGAAATGGGGGACCTGGCATGCTGCTTTCAAACTTTCTGTCTTTGTTAGACAACTGACATTCATCAGGCTGTTCCCAAATAAAAGGTAAAGATTATTCTTTATAGAAGACAGAGGTTTTTGAAATATTTCAATTCCTTCTTCAAGCCCAAGTTCATGTGTACACTTTCTAAGGTAAAGTTCAATCATTATTATTTTTTATTAAAGATTTTCAGAGGTTGTTTCTACTTTTTAAAAGAAACAGGTAGAACAACCATTTATATTCTTCAGTAATATCATTCATATCTCATTATAAGAGCAACACTATTATATTGTAAAATATTTAAAATACTTTTATTATAATTTGACTAACATTTTTACAGATAGAAATTTAGTACATTCATTAATTTTATATTAACTGAAATGGCTAAATCACAATAATGAAAGCTCAATGTTATAGAAGCAATTTAAAAGTTAACTTAAAATAATTTAAATATTTCTTACCTTTTAGAAAAAAAAGGAAAATTATATAAAATTGCTACTTTTTTATCAGACTCATAAAGCTCTTAAGATCTCTTAGCTCAGAAATATCTTCTTGGCATAGATTTCTCTGCATTCTTAGGAACTGCTGAACAGATTTTTTTTTAAAGCTTTATGTTTCTTGAATTCTTGTTACAAAGGGTTGTTTATTTAAAAAGAAGTTTAACAAACATCAAATTAATAGGTAATGCAGAGGCAGTAAATCTTCATGGACCCCAATATGACAATATTTTGAATTCTTTTCCCTACTCTCAGGGTAGCGTGCAATATGGGAAATGTCTTTAATCCAGTTTCCTATCTGGAATCTCTGGTATTATCATGGGTTCAGCATTCTACTTTATATGTAGACTCTGGGCTGTATACATCATGGTTAGCCCTTTGGGGAACCACTCATAACTGTACTTTTCCCAAATAATCCTTAGTTTTCTGCTTAGCTCTTGCATTATTCTGCTATTTACCTATCAAATTAAAAGAGAGACAAAAGAAAGCTAATCCTTTTCCAGATTTTGATGTGTATTTCCTTTGCGACTCAATGTCTCAACCTCTGTGTTCCTATATTAGAGAGTGTTGAACTTACTTTGAGTTTACGTACCCTTTAAAAGCTCCCCCATCTACCCAAATACAGATTCCTACTCTGTTTTTTTCTTTAGTTCTCATAAACCTGAATAATAAAAATTGAACTTGTTCCAGTGACTTGAAGGCTAAATGAGAGACATAGGTCAAGGTAGTTACATATAAAAAGTGGTCCTAATTTTAGTTTAAGCTTAATTATTTCTAATCTTTTTATTTATTTATTTATTTTTGCCTGTAGGTCTTCATTCACAATAGTGGCAGAAATGAAAACAATTATATGAAAATGCAGTATTTCATGAAATATGAGCTAATGATTTCTACATCCTCTTAAAAGGATGAACTGTACCTGGACTTTTTACAGTTAGCAAGAGCCCAGCTTGTATATCACAACCATTTAACCATTATTCCTGAGATCACTGTGCCAGATGCCTTATTGGATGGATGAGATGAGAGAGCTGCCCTCTCATCAGAGGAAATGAAAGATATTCTAGAGGACATTCTAGAAGACATTCTAGAAATGTTTGTTTCCAGTCACTGTTTCTTTGTGGCGGTTAAGAGTCATTGGAAGAGAAACATAAATTCCTTATTTCCAAGTTTAAGTCCTTGCTTATCAATTTGTGGATTGAACTTGCTTTGCTGAAAAAAATATAAATTGCAATTGTGGGTTTTTTTGTTTTGTTTTGTTTTTTACCCAAGTTTATCAGAGCTAAAATAATAATGCTTCTCATGGTTAACCAATCCCTGCGTTCCAGACCAGGTTCAGCTTGGGACAAACTGTAGTAGTTTACTTGATAAGTAGTTTGCAGGTAAGCAGCACCTGAGCACCAGAACTCCATGTATTCTGTAGTTTAGAAAGTTTCCTATTAAGTGTTTATTCTCTGTATTCTGACTCTTTAACTAGTTTTAATGATCTCTGTATGGCTGAGAGGACCTATATTTCGGGAGACAGAGTTAAAACCATGTCATAAAGAACACTACGTATCAGCATTTACTGTTCCAGTGATAAACCCATTGATGTCCCTGTTTTTAAGGGGCCTTTCCAAGTCGAGAGTCAAGAAAATAAAATATTCAAATAAAATTACCAAAAAAAAAAAATTGATGACCATACTATATGGGACAAAATATATAATGATGGCTGTATTAATATGTATTCATGTGAACAATGACTGGAATGTTACAAGCAAAAATAAAAAATGTCTCTTAAGATGGTGAGATAGCAATTACTAAATATGCTTTAATTTTATTGCTATATCTTCTTTTTCATAATATATTAACCCATAAAGCCAGACTTGTTAGTGAGAGTCCTTTCATTTTCAGAAATTATAGTTTGGTTTGATATTTGTTAACCACAATGAAAAAGGACAAGTAGTTGTTTTTATAACTGTTTAGCCGTAAGAACACTAGAGGTCACTGTAGCTGGTATTTATGTTGCTATTTCAATGATTTAGTTGAATTACTACCAATTTTCTGTTTACTTCAATAGCTGGATATTTTTAAGGGAATCCAATCTTCCTAATATGATAGAGTAGCTTTTATTTCTCAACATCTTTATATGTTTTTAGATAGTTATATCTGAATTTTTCTATCTTAGAAAGTCAATGATTGAAAAAAAAGGAACTACACAAGACAGGTGAGAAATACTTATTACTTATTTCTGCCAACATGGGAAAGTGTACAGTTTTTACTTTGCTTTGGGTGTTCTTTGTACTACAATCAAGTTCCAAATTTCAGTTTCTTAAATTGTTACCATGTGACAAACTACATTTTAGGTGACGGATTCACACATCACTTATGCTCATAATTTGCTAATTAAAGCATAATATGAGGGTACTTTAAAAGTTCATGAAGAATAAAATTAAAATATAGTGGGAATCTTTCCATGAATTTTTGGAAGTACCTCATATAATTGCAAACATTTAAGAGAAGGAGTTTCAAGAAGGTAGGGAGGAGGGACACAGTTCACTGGCACCTCCATGTTATCATTTCAATCAGGAAGAACTCGTGGTCCAAAAGTGATTTGCAGACAGGGCCTTAAGCCAGTCTCTTCAATAACTTTAGAAGAGTCCAGTCTCACTGAAGTCAAAGCCAGGTTTGCTGCTTTAACCTGTTAAGACAGTAGGAGCAAAGGGCCTGGGTCTAATTGGTATTTATCGTTGCTGTTGTTTTGGATTCCAGACCTTTGATAAACCTTTCCCAGTGCAGCAAACCCATGGTTACCTCCGCAGCAGTGAGGAAGCTATGGGAGCAGAACTGCAATTAACCTTCACTGGCTAAACAAAACATAAAAAACCACGAAGAGGGTTTGCTTTTTGCAGATGCAATTTTTAATGACAGCTGGCAGGTGAAAACAATATGCCTTACAAGGAGAACATATTTTGCATTCATACACAGTAACCAGGGAAGAGACACTTATCAAAAAAATGGCTAATTATTCATACTGAAGTGAAGAAAAAAAAAGGAAGACTGTAAAAGACAAAATAGTTATAATTCAAAAGTGGATTGTTTCTAGTACTGAGATTCAAATATAAATGTCATCAAGTAGTTTTTTTTTTTATCTAAGTGGCAAAGCTCAAAAAGTACCAAATCCTAACCCTTTTATCAAAACTTTTTCTGTGCTGTCATCTGTGAGAGGTGGTGTTAAATAATAAGAAATACTGTGTCTTAAGAAGCTGCAAGTTCCAGGTAATCGTCAGTGGGCAAGACACATACCTGCTTTAAGCCTCAATTTCTGTATCTGAAAAATTCAGACACACTTTCACAGCCTGTAAGCTGAAAGCTCTGTCACGTTATATTTTGAGACCCTTTGGGGCTGTAAACTCTATAGCTCTATAATGCTTTGCAGTAGAGCATCTTTTGTCACTTCTCCTTTAACAGACTGCTTAGTATGTTAGTAATAACAGGCAGCTGTGGAAAGTTCATTAGAAGAAGATTTAGGGAAATAAACCCAAGAGAGAGAAGTCAAGCTCTGACCCTAGAAAAGAGCAGTATCTGGAGTTAGGAGAAAGCGACTTGGAGGAGGTGGCTGTGTTAGGGAGATGAGGCCAGGTAAAAGAAAAGAATAGAGGAGAAGGAAGGGCACTGGAAAAGGAACAAAGGTAAGAAGGGATTTCGTGCATGAATTAGTTAGGGAGACATATTTAAGAGGTGGAATGAGGTATCAGAACTGATGAGTCAGCCTTGTTGGTAGGCGTGGGGTTGGTCAAGCCTCCCTCCCAGCTCTTCCTGGAGCAGTTACCTGTGTCTGTGAATTATTGTGCATAGTGCTTGGGGTCTGACTAGCGCTGGTAAATATAGAGGTTTATAAATTTAGAAAGCAGATATATCTCTCCATCTTTGTTCTGAAGCATATTCCTTTCTCAGAAGTTATGCTTTGAATTTAGAGGCTGCTATGAAGGTTGAACTCTCAAGAGAACTGAGGCAATGTTGCACATGAGACATGGTTGAAACCTGGGCCAAGGCCCAGAAATTCTGATGCTGTGAATCTCCAAGTACCTGCCCGGGACCTGTGGGAGTTGCTGATCTTGGAGGCACTCAGCTGTAATATATCCTGTACATTGAAATTTTTTATTGTGTCAGTTTCCATTTCAAATTACTTGTCAGGTTAGAAATATTCTGATAGCCCTTCCCCCGGTGTTACAGTATATATTCTACTTTTCTAAACCCAAAGCTATTAGTTTAAAGGTATGTAGAGTGAAGCCTTGCTTCCTTATCCCTTGCCATCTCTTCTCCCTGAAGTCTAGCCATGTTTTATAAACTTCAGAAGTTCTTGGAAACTTTATCTTGGGACTTTCCTTACTTAAAGTTGATATTTTATACAAAGAAAGTCCTCCTGGATTTGACCTCTGTTCATTTTCTGTCTCACGTTTGCATAGACACCAGCTGTTACTAGGTGGTGAAGAAGATGGGACAATGAGCTTTTGCTGGAGATAATTCAAAGCATCACTTCTCCTGCACCCTGCTTTTCAATTTTGAACTGTGCTGATGTTCTCGGTGGCCACTGAGGGGAGCCACATACCCGTATTCTCTCAGCCTTAACAGACTCCGTTTTTAAGAAAAAGGAGATCATATTCAGATTGTGGCCAGTATGGAAAGTAAATTGCTAAATGCTTTTGGAAAGAAAGCAGCAATTTAAACTGGCAAATTAGTGGGCTTACATTTGAAGCAATAATTTTATTTGACTTTCCTCACTTCTTCACAGGATGTGGAAACTAATGCAATAGGCGCTGCATCTTTAAGGAGAAATGCATACTTTCAAAGCATGCTCTCCTTTCTTTTGCATATACCTCTGAGGGAGGTAGCTGAGAGGTGGTTAAAACTGCAAACATACTTGTCTTGCTTAAGTCACAAGTTGTGGATATAAGAGCTCCCGTATTCTCCAGGAAGATTAGAAAAACATTATTAAAGAACATATTTTTAATTTCATTCTCTTTGTTTTGCACTCATCTGCCTTCAAATTGAATTTATTTTTGCTTTATAATGTAAAAGCAAGTCACAGAGTCAAAAGATTATCAGTAGAATGGGAAGCAGAAAGACAAGTAGTGAAAAGAAATAACCAGTCGCTGCTACCGACATCAATTTATAACATTGGTTGTTCTGCCTATTGTTTGATCACAGAGATTAAAAAAAAAAAAAAAAAAAAAAAAAAAAAAA
>NW_007726238.1:133670-263608 GCF_000696425.1 Galeopterus variegatus
AAAAGAGAATAAAAAAAAAAAAAAAAAAAAAGAAACCGAGAAAGAGTGATGAAATAGAATAAAGAGTGGCATATCACCTCAGGAACTGGAATTTATTTTGAGTCCTCTTGTGAGGAATGGAGTCAGATCTATATTGAGAAATATTGGATGTGGGATTTAAGGATGGTGTAAACCCAGTGACTTGAGACCTTGGTTAATGTGATGCAAGCAGCAGGACCAGGGCCTCTGAGACCCTTTGGCTTGACTTACTTGTAAGGAGGAACCCTCATTTGATTAGACTGTCACATTGGTCTCTTCTTTTTCCCACAATGCACTTTACTGACTCTCCTAATCTTGTTTCTGATTCATTTAATTGGGTTATAATCAGTTATCTCTTTGGGGGAATAATAATAAAAAATCCTAGAATTTTAATGAGAATAATCCTGCACCAAATTTATGTAAACTTTGCATTAATGTGCATTATATTGAAGAAGTAAAATCTTCTTTAGAAAAAAATTATTAAAATTAAATAGGATTAGAATTCTGTGACCTAAAAGATCATCTCAAACACTTTTTTTTTTTTATTGAAAAAAGTCATACCCATAATGTTTGTGACCAGACATAATTTTGGAAGTCAAATTTAATTATGGAAGTAATTGGCAAATTGTTTATCACAATTATTAATATATTATTTTTGTAAAGAAAGATAGAGTGTTAATCATTTTGGAGAAGTAGTTTGGTTTAAAACTAGCGTTTGTTGAGGATTTGCTCTTTACTAAGCACTTTATATATATTTATTTATTTACTCTTCACAATAACACAAAGAAAATGACACACATTTAACAAATTAGAAAACTCAAGTGCACATGTTTAATAATGTACAAAAGCTTGTAGAGTTAGTGTCAAAGACGTAGTCAAAGCAGGTCTCTATAATATCAACATCTATTCTCCTTAAAAAATTTTCTACATTTAATTCTGTACTATTTAGTTTAAACTTTTATATATGTTAATTTATATAATTTATGTTTTTATGTTAATTTTAAAGTGATATGTTAAAGTAGTCTAAAAACAAATCTATACTTTCTATATGTGTCAACTTTCATAGAGAAGCTTCCATGCTATTCTCTGGAGGCTGTGCTGGTTAACTGTTTAACTATTTCCCTTTTCCCAGAACCCAGATTTTAGATTTATTAAAATTCTCATAGTGAAGACGTAAATGCAGGCATCTCACTCAAGTATCTAATACTTTCTTACCGAACTTCGCATGTATTATTAAATTTGATTCTACTGAGCCCCTTCTGCACGATTTAGAGGTACATAGGAATCACGAACGAATATCAGAGAAAGAATGAGGGGAGAATGTGATTTTTATTTCTTAGCAGCTCAAATATTCAATTGAAGCAGGTGTTTATCGGATAATAGTAAGAAGAAGGTCATGGTGGAGAATTAGATAGAACAATAAAATCTGGTTTAATCACAGATACTGAAGGAATATTTATAGAAAGCCAGAGCACTACAACAAGTGAAGCATTCTTCTTTTATCTCCTTAATTTGTTTTATAGACCAGTATCTAATGATGTTTAACAAAAAAAGGTTTAGTTTAATAGATGATGACTTAGCAATAAATTAAAAGTAAGGGATGCTTTATTAAGGAATAAACATTATTATGGTTAAGAGGAGTACTTTTGAATGACAATGGATTTTGTTTCAAATTTTGCTGTATCAATGTCATGGCCTAGGCAATAAGATAGCCATTATGCCAACTATGTGTAACAGGTATATTTTAAATTAGACACAACAACAGATTCAAAATGACCTACATAAAATTTTCCCATGAGAATATTATTTTCTATGTTCTCATTTCAGTGTCTTATGAACACACTTATTCTGCATAATTTAATCTGGTTTCCAAAGGTCAATTATTTGTAGCCAGCAGTCTAGCCTCTGAGACAGTCTAGATTATAGATTTTTTAAAATTAGAAAAAGAACTTTTAGAAAGAACTAGAAAACACATTTTCATATTGTTTGTTAATTTACTTCTACTACTTAAGAGTTAAGCCAGTGCTCATTTCCCCCCAACTTTATATTTTGAAACATTCAAAACTACAAAAAAGTTTGAAGGATAGCACCTAGATTCTACAATTGCTAATGTTTTCTTCACATTTTATTCTCTCTCTGTCTCTTTCTGTCGACGCACCCACTTGAAAAAAATCTATTTGGAAATAAATTGCAGACTTTATGATACTTTACCTCTGAATATTTCAGCATGCATCTTCTAAGAATTAAAAACTTTATCATACATAACCACGAAACTATTATCAAACTTAAGAAAATTTACAGAAATTCAACGATTTTATTTAATTTCCAGTTTATTTTAAAATTTCTCTAATTGCCCCCTGATGAAAGATCCCTGATGGTCTTGGAGGTTCTTTTCAATAGCTTAGCAGAGAACTTCTCAGAAAGTGTAAGTTAGCCCCATGGAATAAGAGGCCGATATCAGTCACTGGGCTCTGGAGAACCGATATTTCTAGTGAGACCATTTCCTTAACCTGGGAGCTTTCAGTGTTGTGTAGATTGCTGCTGCCCAGCCTATACCCTATAAATATGTAGATATTTATTAATAGGAAAGGGCTCTTCTCTTTTGGAACATTGGCCAGGCACTTAGAGATCATCTATATCCAGTCTAAATGTGAGATTATGAGTTATGGGGAATGCATGCGCTCTACTATTTCTCTGCTTTAAGCCTTTCACTCAATAAACCTTAGTTCATATCCTAATACTGTGTATCTGTGACCTCTTTGGATTACATCCCCCAGAGACTTAAGCAAGTTCTTTTTTTCCTATGCACAATCAGGGCTCGTTTGTTTTTGATGTCTCTTTAGTTTTATCTAGAATAGTCCTCTGTCCTTTTAGTTTTCCCCATGACAAGGACTTTTGAAGAGTCCAGAGCAATTTTCTCTTTAGAATGTTGCACATTATAGATTTGTCTCATTGCTTCCTCATAATATCATTTAACTTGTTCTTCTGTCCCCTATATTTCTTGTAAATTGGATGATTGGTCTAAAAACTTGACAAAATTAAGTTTAAACATTTATGGCAAGAAGTTTTCATAGATCATGCATATTTTGTATTACATTATATTGTATTTTGTAGATAATGTAACGTTGTCCCACTATTAATGACTGACTGAGGTGCTGACCACCAGAATTGCTATTGAAAAGGCATTTTTTTTTGCTTTTTTGGTTAATATTTAGTCTGTTAAATGATATTTTAGCACTGTGTGACTATCCTATTACATAACTACATCAATGGTTTTAGCTCCTTTTAATAATCCTTGCCTGAATCATTTATTACATTGGGGAGTTACAAAATGGTGATTTTCTAATTCTATCATTTCTTCTACAGTTATTAGCTGTCATTCTTTTCTAAATAAGACTGTAATTCCCCTTAATTTCCCACATTTTAAAATCATTATGGACTCATGGATTTTTAAGAATTCTTTGCATCATAGTATATGCATGTATTGAAATGACACACTGTACCCCACAAGTATGTATAAATAAATGTTAAAATATTTTGAATAAAAAATTCTTTGCATTATAGTCAATTATAATAGTTATTCTTATAGATTCTTTTTGCCTTTTCCATGATCCATATGATAGCCACTAGAATGGCCCCCGATGATCCTTCTTCCTAGTATTCATGCCCTTATACAATCTCTCCCCTTGAGTATGGGCTGGACCTAGTGCTTCACTTCTAACAAATAGGATATGGCAAAAGTGGAGGGTATGTCACGTCTGAAATTAGGTTATAAAATGCCTATGGCTACTGGTTTGCTCTCTTACTCTCCTGCTTGCCCTCGTTAATGGAAGCCAGTTGCCATGTTGTAAGTGTTCTCATGAGGAAGCCAACATGGCTAGAAAGTGAGGGAGGCCCCTGATCAACAGCCAGTAAGAAACTTAAGCTTTTAGTCCAGCAGTATACAAGGGAACAAATATTGCACACAGCCACGTGAGTGAGCATACAAGTGGATCCTCCCCCAGGTGAGCCTGCAGAGGACTGCAAACTGGCTGACAAGTTCATTGAAGCCTTGTTGGAGACTCTGAGCCAGAGGAACTGTCTAAGCCACCTGCACATTTCTGTCTCACAGAACTGTAAGGTAATAAATGTTTATTGTTTTAAGCTTCTACGTTCGGGAGTAATTTGTCACGTAGCAATAAGTCATCAATACAACTTCATTGGTCTCTGAGCACTTCTGTTTTTTTCTGGATCAGATTCTCTTTATATTTTCCCTGACTTACACATGGAATAAGCATTTCTCTAAGTTTCTCTGGTTTCTTTCAGTGGTATTTCTAATGCAAGATCTGGGCACCAAGTGTGCTTATTTCTGTAGAGATGTCATTGTTTCTACATCATTCAATGAATAGAGCTAGAAAACACATATAAAAATATCTTGAATTCATACTGATATTTTCAGTTCACATTTAATTTAATATTTAATATTAAATATTTCATGGCTCTTCCTGACCCTCTTTTATTTTGTATTGTATCTCTTTTCTCTTATAGTGAAAATCTTGGTTCCTTATCTTAGCAGCATAGGAGTAATATTACAAGGAAGCAAGTGGTAGGTGTTATAGTTTTTGCAATGACAGTAAGTTCTCTGGCTTTCCGGAATCTCTCCCTTTTGTAGCGCCTTCAATTCTACCACGTGAGATTTATTTGTTTGAATCTTGAGGGCTTTTTCGATGTTAGAGTTTTCTTATCAAAATTCCTTTAAGGATTATTTTCTGACCTAGAAAAATGATCCAGAAAAAAAATAGAACAAAAAATTGGAAATAAAAATATAGAATAATATAAATATAAAAGTAAATAACTCTGGGTGTTGAATTTGTAGGTATTTTTTTATTTGTTTATTTTAATAAGAAACATATATTGAGTCCCCGATACGTACCATTCATTATTTAAGGCACTGGGGGCTCAACATCTCTGTTTCTGGATGGAGGAACTTATATTCTGGGGAGAGAGTCATACAAATGTGTCAGTGTATTTGGTGAGTGACAACATAAATACACAGCACTTTCCTAGGTTAAATGTTGTCTAAAAATATTATTTGGGTAATAGAAGAAGATATGTAAGAAGATTGGAAGGGAAGATGATTATTTTTTTGACATAGGATATAGTATTCACCATGATCTAGCTCCTAACTTTCCAGTCTGAATTCTTGCCATGTGTCAATATACTTTTATATCTTTTTTATTCACCCAAACTAACCAATTGGCAACAGCTCCCTGATATTCTAATTCCTCCTGATTACTATCCATGCTGTCACCTCACTGTGTCCCTCGTGTGCTTTTTATCAAATGTCTGTAACAGTTAAGAAAACATTACCAGGATGAAAATTATATTACTATTGACCAAGTTCATCTCATGAGAGGCCCCATTTTTTTTTTTCCTTTTGGTCTTGTTTCTTCTCTCTTTTCTTCTTTGCCCACACTTCTCTGGGCCTTTTTGACTCATCTGCCTTGTGATCATTGGGTTTTCTGGAAAGCAAATATGACAATTGAGTAGGATTACAAAAGGGGAAGGAAGCAGAAATGGATAGGGGAAGACTCCAGACTGTGATGCTGACCTAATGAAGCCCAAAGAGATGTCTGGAGCAATGATTGGCCTTTAGAGATGTTAACATTGGGTGGAAATAGCCAGCCCCTCATATCACTGTCTTGTTCAGCCAGCCCCATCTGTCCCCAGAAGACAGCCCCTTCAACTGGGAATCTGGGACTCATCCAGCTAATGGCTGGCAGCCACCATTCTGACACTTTACTCCTTGCACCTGGATAGTTTGTCTTTTCTTGAAGAGGAATCTCTCTCTGCCACAGCTACCCATCAGGTTCCCAACTCTATGCCTGAGGTATAGCAAAGTCCTCAACATACCTGATTTGTGGTTCCATCAGGGTGGTATTTTCCTCTCCTCTGTTAGGAAGGGGTTTTAGATTTTCAGAGTTCTCAGTGTTGAGAGTAAAAATAAATAGCCTGTCTCCAGCTAACTTTAACAACTCCTCATAACATTTCCTTAAAACCTTTGGATAATTCATCGACGTGCATTAGTTTGTAATGCTTCTTTTTTCATTTATTATTATTTTATTTATTTTATTGGTTTTAAGATGGTTTCTAATGTTCTGTTGATGTTTGTCCATTCTTGAAACAATATTTACAGATGTTTTATGGATGCTTGAAAAGAAGTCCCTGTTAGTGGAAAACATACATGTACACATCCGTTCATTCAACATTTGTTTCAGGTCAATCCAAATACCTTCAGAAGTCAGGAAATTATCATGAACGTGCTTAACAGGCAGATGCAATTCAATAGGGAGTGGTGCTGATGCGGTAGCAGGGAGAGGACATTCTTGGCCTAAAATCACAAATACAAATATTTTTAAAAATAAATTATACTTATGTACACTCTCAGTCTCAGCTATGTTTACAGAGTGGATTTCACCTATTGTCTCTTCCTTTACATACTACAATATGCCTAATTATATTGGAGAGAGGGATTATTTAAAACAAAATAAAACAATTGTATCTACTTTCATTTTTTAACAGGAGGCAAGACTGATGTTATACACCTTATTGGGAAAAGAGACTGAAGGGGAGGAGAGAAGATAGATTAAACTTTCAAAGCTTCTATTAATTATTCTATGTTTGATTCAAAGTGTTGGGCCATTTGCTTATCAGAGCTTATTATCTAATCTTTAGACTTATAGAGAGTGAAATTACCATGCAAATAAATAGTAGTGAGGTTCGAGGGTAGGAATTTGAGAGAAGGGAGGGGCTAGAGACCTTGTCTTCATTGAGGAGTAAAATGATGAGAAGTAAAGTTTGCAACAATATGTATTTAAGTTTAAACAACATTTTAAAAATAAGTAGAGTGCAATTTGAGGGGGGAAATACTTGCATTAAAATTTAAAAAAAAAACAAAAAACAACAAACAAACAAAACTTACAGGATTCTAAGTACAAGGAATGTGAAAAAAAAATCAGATAAACCAGTTAGCACCAGCATATATCTATCACGGAAAGTAAGTGTTTCATTCTTTGCATTGTTTCATTCAGTAGTAAATATCTTTTGTACTGACTTGGAAGTAAATAAATTAACACTGAACTTATCAACAAGGAATGATTGCTTAGGTGCCAGATGAGAGATAGTCTAGGACCTCAAACAATTTACCATATGCTGTAGTTTGCATGATTGCACCCCCTGTAAAATTCATATTGAGTCTTAATTCCCATGGTAATATTAAGAGATGAAGCCTTTTGGGAGGTAATCAATGGAACTAGGTGCCCTCATAAAAGTGCTTGAGGGAGTGAGTTTGGCCCTTTTTGCCCTTCTGCCTTTTACCATGTGAAGATGCAGCCAGAATGCCCTCATCAGATACCAAATGCCAGCACCTTGACCTTGGACTTCCAGCCGTCAGAACTGTGAGAAATTTCTGTTCTTTATAAGTTGTCCATTCTCAGGCATTTTGTTCTATCAGCACAGATGTACTAAGACACCATAATTACTATTGTATAAAGACTTGCCAATGAAAGGATCTGGAAGTACAGGCTTAGTCTCCCATGCTAGAAAGCTGAGCCACAGGTTGTGGGGAAGCATTCACAAGTGCCCTCAGGGAGGGATCGACTCAGTGCCTTAACAGCAAGAGGCTACCATCAGCAGCCTGTCAGCATTAGCCAGAAGAGCAGCGTGAACCAGCACAAACCAACAGGGAGTCCTGCCACATTACACTTACCTGAGGGAGCCCTGAAAGTGAATTGCAGAAGAAAAGAAAGGAAACAAAGGAAGAAGGTGTTGTTTTAGTTTCTGTTTTGTGTAAGTCCAAATAAGCGCTGTTTGTTAAGGGGTAGATTGCAACTCGGTAGAATATAAACAGGAAAAGTTTTATTTTTCTGTAATCAGTACCTTCAACATTTATTAAATCTTTCATTTCATTCTTTAAGGACGTTATAGATAGATTCTATGACTTTGAACACTCTCAGAATTAAAAATTCAACCAATCAAATTTAAAATTTTTCTCTCATACTTGATCTAAAGATTTTCCATATCCAATCACCTCTTAAAATCATTAAAAATTCAACCAATCAAGTTTAAAATTTTTCTCTCATACTTGATCTAAAGCTTTTCCATATCCAATCACCTCTTAAAATCATTAAAAATTCAACCAATCAAGTTTAAAATTTTTCTCTCATACTTGATCTAAAGCTTTTCCATATCCAATCACCTCTTAAAATCATTAAAAATTCAACCAATCAAGTTTAAAATTTTTCTCTCATACTTGATCTAAAGCTTTTCCATATCCAATCACCTCTTAAAATCATTAAAAATTCAACCAATCAAGTTTAAAATTTTTCTCTCATACTTGGTCTAAAGCTTTTCCATATCCAATCACCTCTTAAAATCATGACTCAAGAGTCATTAAGTGGGAAGGTTAACTTGGTCTGTTCTTACTCTCCCTCACCTTCACCCCTCATCCAGACTCTAACTTCTTTTGTGTTCAGGGACAAGAAAAAAGAAGAAAGGGCTGAAAAGTCAATCTTTTAAAATTGTATGTAGTTATTCTCTTCGTTTGTTGACTTTTTGTGCTGGTTTATGCTGCCCCTCTGCTAATCCTAACAGGCTGCTATGGTGGCCTCTTGGTTGAAAGGCATTGAAAGAGTTGATCTCTCATGGAGGGTGCATGTGAGTTCTTTGTCCAATCCTGCAAGAGTTCTCTATGGCATGGGGCATCTTCTCTGGTACAAGCATTTCTAATTCCTTCTACTCAACTTCTACAGCCCTCTTGGATGAGGTTCTGGCAAAAAGAGTTCCAGACTAGCTCTTCTTCTGGTGTCCCCCAGATCTCTGAAGAATTCACACATCCTTACCACAGGAAATGATGAGAGTCTTGGCTGTTCCACTGTCACCCTCTGCTATGGGTCAAATGTGTCCCCCAAAAGTTCCTGTATTGGACACTTAATCCTCATTGTAACAGTGTTAAGAGGGTGGAAAATCCAATTGTGGTATTTGAAAGGTGGGGCCTTTAAAAAGTGATTGGATGCAAGGACCATGCCCTAGTGAATGGATTTATCCATTCATGGAGCAATGGGTTGATGGTTTAATGGGTGGTTATGGGCATGGCTCTGATGGTTTTATAAGGTTATTGCTGAAGAAGGTTTACTCACTCTTACTCAGGCCATTCTCATCATGTGACACCCTGGTTGCCACGGAACTCTGTAGAGAGTTCCAGCCCAGAAGAAGGCCCTCACCAGATGTGTTCCCTGGACTTTGGACTTCCTGGCCTCTAAAATTGTAAAACATAAATTTCATTTCTTTTTAAGTTACCCAGTTTCAGGTATTCTGTTATAGGCAACAGAAACAGACTAATAAACACTCTGTCTTAACTTGCCATCATCTCTCTTTTATTTTCAGGAACTGGTCAGTGAGGCTTATCAGATAGTCATTACCCAAATGCAAGGCCTGTTGCTGATCTTGAAGGAACTAAAAAGTTTTATTTAGTAATCTCCTCCTGTAACCTTGGATTGAAGGCTGGAGAAGTCCCTTTTTCCCTGAACACTATACTCCACACAAGACCAATGATTTCAGCAACCCTCTCTTCTCTCCCTCCAGTTGTCTCCTTATATAGGTGGTTGGGATGTGCTGGGAATGGGGCCTAGCTGGGAATTGTAGCCCCAATTATTCTGCTTTTCATTAGATTTTGTGAGAAATATTGATCCCCAGTGCCTCTCTTTAGAATATGGTATAATAGTGCCTCTTTGTCATCAGATTTGAATTCTGGTCAGTTCTGTATAGTTAACTAAATTATTAAAATATACAGTTGCATATCTGTGTTGCTTCAACTGTTCTATCAATATTGTTACATGGAGAATACCATGGACCAGAGTAAGGTAGTGTCATGTTTCTGTGGTGGGTGTAGAATCTCAGGAATGGAGTCACCTTATTGTTTACAGTCCTTTCCCTCCTCTTACCACTGTCCTGGAGGGTTTGGTTGGCTCATGGAGGAAGAATATGAGTCAGCTGACTTAAATCTTCATTTGCACTTAAACACAAGTTTTCTTAGAGCTCATGCAGTGTTGTGCTGGTAAACAGGTTCCTCACACAAACAAAAACTCCACCAGAAAAACACAAAAAACCACAATTCCAAACCAAACCAAACCAAAAAAATCACTGATATTTGTAGTGTTTGCCTGATCTCATGCTGTAAATACTTTCACTATGTGAATTTTATCCTACTGATGTGAAGTCACTGAATGGGGTGTAGGGAAGAGATCCCCAGAATCTGCTCTTATAAGCCAGTAAAAGTGGGCTGCAGTGCACTATTGATTGTACGTTTGTTTGGCAGGGCTCTGTGGAGTCTGATGGAAATTATAGTGATCCATAATGCCTCCAATATATTCCACTCATGCTATCTGTTGGAACTATTTCTAGTTCAAAAATAAATAAATAAAAATAAGAAAAAAATTATTTTCTGAGATGAGAATGAATGGAGTAGACCTGAAAACAGAGCAACAGGAAACCATTAGGGCAGTATTCTTAAGGAAAGCAGGAACCAGGTAAAAAACAAGAAGCTAGATTTACCAGAAACATAACTGAGAAATGCATGGTAGTGCGGTAGCCAAATACTAAAGTCTTTTAAGAAGAGGCTGCCTCTTGTGTGACTGTAAGCAGTTTGCTTGTCCAGGCTGTTATGCCAATCCACTGCTCCAAACTTTCAGTTAACTTTGACTATAAACAAAAAAGGCCTTTGTGAGCTGTTGTTAGATAAGTGAAGAAAAGGGTCTGTGTCCCATGTCTGGGTCTGTGCACAGGGGATAAAGGAGGATGAGACAGGAGGCAAGAAGTGAATGAGATTCAGGGGGCAGGGACAAGGCCAGAGGGAATCTCAAGAATAAAAGATGTGCGAATTCCCAGAAGTCTTAGGGGGACCATTGAACTTTTGCCAGATGTATAATAAGGGCATTTGCCAATTTTACTTTTGATAGAAAGATAACCTTTGCTGCCATCTGGATGTATTTACTCTATTGTTAAAAATAATAATGACCTTATTTTTACTACTTGATCTGCCAAAGGTTGATATTTTTACTATAATTGTGTTTCTGCTATTTAATCATAAATTTAACAATTTTGTTTTGTACACAATTATGTTATATTACCTGAGACATTAAAATTCATGGCTATTCTAACTTATTTGTGGATTATCAACAATCTCTCTTTGCTTACCTAAGAATTTGGTGTGCTTTATCATTTGTTCAGATCTTCTTTTGTATCTCTCAGGCAATTTAAAAGTATTTCTTAGTAGATTTTATGTATATCCTTGTAAACTTATTTGTGCGTGTAACAGAGTCTGCTAGTTGTCTCTCAAAATCATTTCTCCTCTTCTTTCCCTGTAGAGGAAGACCTGAATTTGAACCGACACATGGGCACTCGGAACATAGGCTGTATTTCCCAGCCTCTGTTGCATTTCTTCCTAGCCATATGACTAAGTTTTGGACAATGGGATATAAATGGAAATGGTATGTGCAATTTTGAGGAGCATCTCAACTGTCTTCTCATGTTATTCTCTGTCCCCTTTCTTGTGGTGAGAATGGGACACCATATCTAAAGCAGAAAGCCGGAAGAAGCCTGGAACGCTTGGACTCCCGATCACTGGACTTTTCACATAAAACAATAACCACTTGTGTGTCTAAGCCATTGTTTATTTGGGTTTTCTGTCACACGCAGCTGGACCTAATGCTAATTTACATACTAAGCATTTTTTAGAAAAATCTCTTTGGTATTGTAAATGAAGTACTTCTTCCCATTATCTTTTCTAACTTTTATTTCTATGTATGAAATTTATTGATATATTTACTTTGAAAATTACTACATGACTGAACTTTCCTACTCTTGACAGTAGTCAGGCAACCAGGATGAAATGCAAAGGAAAGGGGAAGCACAGGATTATGCAATAGCTTTAGCACTTAAAGATATGGAGAGGGGGGAACAATGCTTATTATAACAATTATGAAGGTGATGTGCTTTTGTTAACTGCTACAGAAGCTTTGCAGGAAAAGAACAATAGACGCAGATCAGCCAACTACCAACTTAGGACACAGTGAAAACCAGACAGCTTACAGAGCAGCATTTGAAGAGAGCCTCATCTCTTGCAAAGAGAAGGCCAACTGTGCTGAAATATAGGCCCAAATTTTGACTGTAAGACTGGTACAGTTACCAAAGAGATTGAATTCATAGCCCTAATTAGCTTCCTATGCTAAAGTCAAAGACCTGGAATAGACATTTGGGTGGATGCTCTTGAGAACAGTTAGGTTCCTGTAAACCCTCCAGGCCAGCTAATGGGGCCTCCTGCCCCTTGCTAGAGGACAGCAGCATCCCACTGCATAAAGGCTAAGTACTCATCTGAAGCAGATTTCTCGCAAATGATGTTTGTTCTCTTTAGAATCTTTTTCTACTTACCTTATTTTTTCTAAGTCAAGGGAGCCAGGTTTCAGCATGGCCTTTGCAGAAAAGTACTGCAGGGGTACTTTTCTAGGAGTACTTTCTTGGAAGGACTGCTTCTGCAGGAGGTGTGTTCTGCAGGGCATGACTAATATTTACCATTAAGAACCAGAAAAAAAAAAAAACAACAAAAACTTATGGGAATGGATCTTGTCCTTGCTTTTGTTGATGTGGTATATCACATTTTTTTGACTTGAATATTCTTTTTTTTTTTTTGTCTTTTGTCTTTTTTCCGTGTCCGGCAACGGATCGCAACCCTCAGTGTTGCCCCCGTACCGGACCGGGGACCGGCAACGGGATCGCAAGCCTCAGTGTTGCTCCCGTGCCTCGCTCAGCCAGTGAGCGGGAGCCGGTCTGTATGTGGGATCCGAACCCTCGGACGGGAGCGCCGCCGCGCTTCCCAAGCGGCACACTATCCAGTGCGCCACTGGGCCGGCCCTTGACTTGAATATTCTGAACTGTTCTTGCATCCTTGGGATGAGTCCCACTTGATTGTGGTGTATACATTTTCTGATGTGTTGCTGTATTCTATTTGACAATATTTTATTGAGGATTTTTGCATCTATGTTTTTCAGAGATATTGGCCTATAGTTTTCTTTTTTTGTCGTTGTATCTTTGTCTGGTTTTGGTATCAAGCTGATGGCAGGCCTCATAGAATGAGTTTGGGAGAATGGCCTCTGTTCAATTTTCTGGATTAGTCTGAAGAGAATTCATATTAATTCTTCTGTAAAGGTTTGGTAGAATTCTGCAGTAAAGCCAATTGGTCCTGGGCTTTTCTTTGTTGGGAGACTGCTGATTACTGCTTCAGTCTTTTTGCTTGTTATTGGTTTATTCAGGTTTTCTATTTCTTCTGGGTTCAATCTTGGTGGTTTGTGTGTGTCCAGAAATTTATTCATATCCTCCAGGTTTTCAAATTTGCTGGTTTATAGTTGCTCATAATAGACTGCAATGAATCTTTGTCTTTCTGTGGTATCAGTTGTAATGTCTTCTTTTTGATTTCTAATTTTGGTATTTGGGTCTTCTCCTTTTTTTTGAAGGGCTGGCACTATTATCTCAAAGCACTCTTTACATAAAGCCCCAAATAACCTTGAACTCTCAGTTTGCCAATTCACATCACCTCCTTCCCAGTGCAGTTAGTAAATCCAAGGGAAACCATTTTTTTATTTTTCTTTTTTATTTATTTTAATTTATCAATATACAATATAGTTGATTTTCATGTCCCTTTATCAACTCCTCCTTTTTCTCCCTCCCTTTCTCCCCTCCCCCCCATCAACATCATATCTGTTCACATGTCTTAACAAAATCAAGGAACTGTTGTGATTGTTGTGTCTTCTTTCCCACTCCCCCATTCATTTGTTTATTTACTTATTTATTTTTATTAGCTCCCACAAATAAGTGAGAACATGTGGTATTTCTTTTTCCATGCCTGGCTTATTTCACTTAATATAATTTTCTCTAAGTCTATCCATGTTTCTGCGAATGGAAGTATTTCATTTTTTTTTCTTTTTTATAGCAGGGTACTATTCCATTGTGTAGATACACCACATTTTCCTTATCCACTCATCTAGTGATGGACATTTAGACTGGTTCCAACTCTTGGCTATTGTAAATAGTGCTGCAATAAACGTGGGAGTACAGGTATCCCTTCGACATGATGATTTCCATTCTTCTGGGTATATACCTAGCAGTGGAATAGCTGGGTCATATGGTAGAACTATCTGTAGTTGTTTGAGGAACTTCCATACTATTTTCCATAAAGGCAGCACCATTTTGCAGTCTCACCAACAGTGTAGGAGGGTTCCTTTTGCTCCACCTCCTTACCAGCATTTATCATTCTCGGTTTTTTGGATATTAGCCATCCTAATTGGAGTGAGTGAGATGGTATCTTAAAGTGGTTTTGATTTGCATTTCCAGAATGCTGGGTGATGTTAAGCATTTTTTCATGTGTCTGTTGGCCATTTGTATATCTTCCTATGAGAAATGCCTCTTCGGCTCCTTTGCCCAATTTTTAATTGGGTTACGTGTTTTTGTGCTGTTGTTTGAGTCCCTTGTATATTCTGGTTATTAATCCTTTGTCACATGTATATTGTGCAAATATTTTCTCCCACTCTGTTGGATGTCTTTAGGTTGATAGAATCCTATTTGTTTATTTTTCTTTTGGTTGTCTGTGCTTTTGGAGCCAAATTCATAAACTACCCAATCCTACTTCCTGGAGTGTTTCCCCTATGTTTTCTTTAAGGAGTTTTATTATTTCAGGATGTATATTTAATTCTTGAATCCATTTTGAGTTGATTTTGGTATATGGTGAGAGGTATGAGTCAAGTGTCATTCTCCTACTTATGAATGTCCAATTTTACCAGCACCATTTACTGAAGAGGCAGTCTCTTCCCCAGTGAGTGGTCTTGGAGCCTTCATCAAAGATCAGATGGCTGTAGATGCATGGGTTGATTTCTGGATTCTCTATTCTGTTCCATTGATCTGTCTGTCTGTTTTTATGCCAGTACCATGCTGTTTTGGTTATAATAGCTTTGTAGTATAGTTTAAAGTCAGGTAGTGTTATGCCTCTGACTTTATATTTTGCTCAGGATTGCTTTGGCTATTCATGGTCTTTTATTCTTCCATATGAATGTTAGTAATTTTTTTTTTCCAATTCTGAGAAAAATGTCATTAGAATTTTGAGGGGGACTGTGTTGGATCTGTAGATCACTTTGGGTAGTATGGACATTTTTGCTATGTTAATTCTTCTAATCCAAGAGCATGGGATATCTTTCTATCTTCTTGAGTCCTCTTTAATTTCTCTCAACACTGATTTGTGGTTCTCATCATAGAGAGTTGTCACATCCTTGGTTAAGTTTAATCCTAGGTATTTTACTTTTTTGGTGCTATTTCTTGATTTCTTTTTCTACCAGTTCATTGTTAGAATATAGAAATGCTACTGATTTTTGCATGTTGATTTTGTATCCTGCAAGTTTGCTAAAATCATATATTAACTCTAAGAATTTTTTTGTGGAGTCTTTAGGCTCTTCTCTATATAGGATCATGTCATGTGCAAACAGGAACATTTTGACTTCATCTTTTCCAATCTGGATGCCCTTTATTTCCTTATCTTCCCTGATTGCTCTGGCTAGTACTTCTAATGCTATGTTGAATAAGAGTGGCGAGAGTGGGCATCTTTGTCTTGTTCCTGTTCTTAAGGGAAAGGCTTTCAGTTTTTCTCCATTCAGGATGATATTGGCAGTGGGTTTGTCATATATGGCTTTAATGGGTTTGTCATATATGGATTTAATTGTGTTGAGATACTTTCCTTCTATACCATTTCCTTCTATAAGCAATTTATAGAGAGTCTTTATCAGGAATGAATGTTGAATTCTGTCAAATGCTTTTTCAGCATCTATAGAGATGATTATATGGTTTTTGTGTTTGATTTTGTTGCTGTGGTGTATCACATTTATTGATTTGTGTATGTTGAACCAGCCTTCATCCCTGGAATTAATCCCAGTTGATCATGGTGTATAATTTTATGTATGTGTTGCTGTATTCTATTAGCCAGTATTTTATAGAGGATTTTTGCATCTATATTCATCAATGATATTGGCCTGTAGTTTTCTTTTTTTGTTGTATCTTTGTCTGGTTTTGGTATCAGGGTGATGTTTGCCTCATAGAATGAGTTTGAGAGAGGGGCCTCTGTTTCAATTTTTTGGAATAGTTTGTAGAGAATCGATATTAATTATTCTTTAAAGGTTTGGTAGAATTCTGCAGTGAAGCCATCTGGTCCTGGGCTTTTCTTTGTTGGGAGGCTGCTGATAACAGCTTCAATCTCTTGATTGTTATTGTTCTGTTCATATTTTCTGTGTCTTCTTGGCTCAGTCTTGGTAGTTTGTATGTTTCCAAAAATTTATCCATTTCCTCCAGATTTTCAAATTTGTTGGCATATAGTTGTTTATAAATGACTCCTTGTATTTCTGAAGTATCAGCTCTAATATCACCATTTTCATTTCTAATTTTTATTTGTGTCTTCTCTCTCCTTTTTGTAGTTAGCCTATCTAATGTTTTTTTTTCTATTTTGTTTATCTTCTAAAAAAAACAACTTTTTGTTTAATTGATCTTTTGTATCATTTTTTTTCTTTTTGGTTTCTATTTCATTTAGTTTTGCTTGGATCTTAATTATTTCTTTCCATCTGCTAATTTTGGGATTGGATTTTTCTTGTTTGTCTTTGAAGTGTAGTGTTAGGTGGCTTATTTGAAATCTTTCTAATTTTTTAATGTAAGTGACTATTGCAATAATCTTCCCTCTTAGAACTGCTTTTGCAGCATCCCACAAGTTTGGGTATGATGTGTCTTTATTTTCATTAGTTATGATATATATATTTTTTATTTTCTGTTTAGTTTCTTCTTGGACCCATATGTCATTCAGGATTATTTGTTTAATTTCCATGTGTGTGCATAGTTTACAGAGTTTTGCTTGTTATTGATTTCCAGTGGTCTGAGAAGATACCTGATACTTGTGGTCTGAGGAAATACTTGAAATGATTTCAACTTTTTAAAATTTGTTGAGGCTTGATTTGTGACCTAATATGTGGACTATCCTGGAGAATGTTCCATGTTCTGATGAGACAAATGTATATTCTGTAGTTAATGGATGAAATATTCTGAAGGTACGTGCCAAATCCAGTTGGTCTAGTGTATGGTTTAAATCCTGTGTTTCTCTGTTGGTTTGTTGCCTAGATGATCTGTCTAATATTGAGAGAGGTGTTCAGTTCCTTACTAACTATTATTGTATTGGGGTCTATCTCTTTCTTTAGGTCTAATAGTGTTTGCTTCATATATCTGGGTGCTCCAATGTTGGGTGTATATATATTTAAGATTGTTATGTCTTCTTGCTGGATAGATCCCTTTATCATTTTATAGTGGCCTTCTTTGTCTCTTTTTATAGTTTTTGTTTTAAAGTCTATGTTATCCAATATAAGAATAGCTACTTCTGCTCATTTTTGATTTCCATTTACATGGTATATTTTTTTTCCATCCCTTCACTCTTAGTCTGCGTTTGTCTTTACAGGTGAAGTGAGTCTCTCGTAGACAGCCTATAGTAGGGTCTAGCTTTTTAAACCAAACAGCCAGTCTGTCTTTTGAATAGGGAGTTTAATCCATTTACATTTAGGGTTGTAACTGAAAGGTATTGTCTTACTTCTGGCATTTTATCAATTTTCAGTTGAATGTTTTAAATACCTTTTGTTTCTTTCTTTCCCTTTTATTGTTTGTTTTTGATGTTTTTTGGCTTTTTGAAGTGTTAAGATACAGTTTCTTTCTCTTTCTCATTAGTATTTTTGTTCTACCAGGGGGTCTTGTTCTTCTTGTGTATTCATGGAAATGATTATTGATTTTTGGATCTTGAAGACAATCAACTGGGTGGGGCATAATACAAAGCTGAGTAGTGGAAAACTTTGTCTTTTACTGTTTTTCTCCTCTTTCCATCAAACTTTTTATTAGATATGCTATTTGGGATCTTGACATAGCCTTTCTTGCTATTTTCCTTTTATGTTTAAGAACATCTTTCCGTGAGATTTTGACAGAATAAATTCTGTTTTGTCTTTTTTTTTTTTTTTTTTCCTTTTTTTGTCTTTTTTGCTGACCGGTAACGGGATCGCAACCCTCGGTGTTGCGCCCGCACTGCGCTCAGCCAGCGAGCGGGAACCGGTCTCCACATGGGATCCGAACCCTCGGCGGGATGCTCCCAAGTGGCGCACTCTCCAGTGCGCCACCGGGCCGGCCCTGTTTTGTCTTTATTAACTGAAACATATTGATTATACATATTTCTGGGATATGGCGTTGAGTATCAATACATTTGTATAATATGTGATGATCAACTCAGGGTAATTAGCATATTAATCATCACAAAACTTGGTCATTTCTTTGTGATGAGAATATTTGATCTTCTCTCTTCAAGCCATTTGATAACATAAATAAATTATTGAGAATTATAAATGCCTAGCTCAACTGTATGCCCACAGAACTTATTTTTCCTATCTCATTGTTATAAAATCCTGTTTTTAATTCTACTAATATTTGGCTTCATAGTTTAATTATTTTCCTTAAGTTTTAGTGTAAGCTCAACCATTATCTTTGGGAATTGGTAATTTCTAAGATGATGCCTTAGGTCATTTTTTAAAAATCTTATATCCTTATAAAAATGTTTTCTTTATTCTTGTGATATAAAAATTCTAATATGTGTTTAGGTATCTTAATGCATATGATTTAAGCAAAAATTTGAATATAAAGGAGAAAATAAGAAATTTACAATGTATACTTCCTGAGAAGGCAGGAGGATCTGTAATCCAAAGCCTAGGTGGAAGGGCTGACTTTGTGTAGTAGCCAAGAACCATATCTATTTTAACAAAAGAGAAGGAGGGGAGGATGAGTGAGTATATAGGTAGATATAAGGTATGTCTATTTGGTGATAGAAAGTCAGAATGTTCAGGAAGTTCCTGCCTGATGTCTTCAATTATTTGATAAGGTAAGAGCGAGATCATTTGCTGAGACTAAAAAGTAAGTGTGTGGTGTGTGTGTGTGTGTGTGTGTGTGTGTGTGTTTGTGTGGTTTGGTTATCAGGTGTTAGAGATTGTGTATGTATGTATATGTGGTATGCCATGTATGGGGGGGGTATGGCATGTGTATGGTGTGTGTGGCATGTGGTATGTATGTGTGTGTGGTGGATTGGGAAAGTCTGGAAATAGTTTTTTTCAGAGTGAATTGACCAGAGAACATAGTAGTTTATCTTGGCAGTATTGAAGTCCTATTTAAGGTGGTGATTATGACTATCCACCCCATATGACACTAATTTTCTCTGCCATAAGACTGTTTTCGTTAGTGGTAGGCTTTTCTTCAGTGGAGAGGAGAGAGCAAAGAGCAGGGCTTATCAGTATTTGAGGTTTCAATAAACGGATAAAATGAAAAATCAGAGGCTCAAAGGACATTAGGCTATTGTCAAGAGTCCTATACTTGGAAAATAGGAAAGTGAAGAAAGGAGAGTATTTATGTACTGAAAGAGCCATGAAAGACGCATTAAAGGGCTGGTGGTCTAGTGAGGCCAGAGCACTGCTCAGGGGAGAAATTGGACAAGTAAACTTGAAGGAGAAGTGTTTATGATCAGAAAGCAGGATACCTGAATGAGTGTTTTTGGAGGTGGAGCTGTTGTGGTTGGTGACAAAGACTGGGGTATAAATCTGGTTGTGGGTAGTTGAGTTGGAAATAAAAGTGAAGGTTACTCAGAACCAGTAGGCCAAGGAACTGAGAAGACGTTGATGGAACACTGAAATTTTTCAGGCAGATAGCAGGATTTAACATGAAGAGGAAGACTGTAGGCCAGATGGCACAGATTTTAATTTTATTTGATTATAGTAACAAGAAAGCAGTGGAGTATGTAATAAAATTGCAAAAGTCTCTAAGAGTGGGTTTTTGTATGATAGGGTGGGAGTGTTAATGATCTGCAGTCCTAAGAGCTCTGAGTTCTTGGGAAGACAATGGATAGAAAATATTTTCTTTTTGTATTCTTTCAGCTAGGAAAATATTTCTCCATTCAGTTAGACCAACCTTATCATTTGTAGAAATCCTTCCAAAATTCTGGCAGTACCATTTCTGTCAGTATGAACACATTTCAAATGGGAAGTTGTGAAAGGCCAATTCATGGAGCTGCCAACCCACTGCCATTTTAAATGGTAAGTTTAAATAAAACCTTTATTATATATGTCAGTGCATTATATATATGTCAGTGGAAGGCTATTTTCAATTTACATAAATTTAAGATTTAATCATATTCTTTTTCAGCTATTAATGGATTGAGACAAAGTGATGCCAATGCAACTGGACAATTTAATAAAAAAATTCATAACCAGTCTTGTTTTTAAAAAACAAATCCAGTTATTCAAAATGTCTGACAGGTTAATTTTAGTACTAGTTTAAGAGCAAAATTTTCAGTCTTTCAAAGCTTTTCTTGAAAGCTGTTTTATTTAATTCTATTTTTGCTTGTTACACCATAGAAAACATAAGCAGAAAATTTTAAAACAGATCGCTACTATGTATTTTTGTAGTTTATGTTAAAAACGCACAACCCACAACATTTGACATAATCTGAAAAAAAAGAAAAAAGAAAATGATTTTGACTTGAAATTTAATGTAGACCTAATTGGAATTGATGAGTATAAATAGAGACTACACAAACACTAAGGTGAGTATTGTGCTCTTGTGAAAACATTTGGAGTTTCCAAAGGTTCTATCATTTTCAGTCAAATTCTGCCCTTCATTGATATCCCATGAAATTTCAGCTCAGTCTTTGTGTTTGCATTTGTTTTCCCCATTTCCTCAGCAGATCAAACCTTATTTTATAGGTCTAGTGACACTATACGGCTAAGAGCCCTGTTGTCTCTAAATGAGTCCCAATGTATTAAAATTTGACATATGAACCCCATTAAGATAATTAGGGACTATATTTAAACAAGAACCTGCTTAAAAGTTTATTTATTAGTAAAATGCATGATTTTTCTGGAGTTATCATGAGGAATGCTGTTATACTCAGACATTTCATAGGCCATCATGTTAATGCTTTGAGGTGTAAAGTTTTCTATTGATCTTCTAGAAAATGTGGAGACCATACAAATCAGAAAATTGTTCATTCTTCATAGAAAGAATAGCAAAGCTAAAAAGAAGATATTTAGTTTGGATTTTAGCAAATAGCTCCTGTGTTAAATTAATGCAATTCAACTAGCAAATATATGTATCACATATTATATGTACAAATTTCAATATTTTAAATTAATTGATTTTTTATCAAATATTTATAGAATTCTTACTGTGTTTCAGACATTGCATAGGTATTAGATGTTAATGACCAGACAAAATTGCATTCAAATGAAGAAGATATAATTAAAAAAATACATGCGTATACAAATAATTTAACTTTAGAAAAAGATAAAATTCAGGTGAAGACAGACAATAAACAAACAAATAAATGTACAAGTAGTATAATTTTAGAAAATCACAAATGCTGAAAGGAAGAAACAGCAGAATAAAAGAGCAGAGAATGACTAGTAACTAATAGACAGAGATAGAGACATATTAGATATATTTCTTTATTTCAAAAATATGAAATTTGCATAAAATTTATATGAATTTTAAATATTTTTATTTCTGTGATTGATATAAAAATGCTAATAACTTTCATTTTTTTCTCTGTAATTATTATAATCCTTACCTAGAATTTTATATTTGCAAGTTATACACCACTTTTTTCTTATGTAACTATCTTGGTAAGCTTGGTAAGGGGCAACTGGATTAACAGTTTTTATTTGGTGCATGAGAGGGCATAAGGAAAGTATGAATAAAGTTGGATGTTTAGCTATTTAGCAAAGAGTGTGGTACATAGATCTGTATGAGACCCGGATTCTAAATTTCACCTCTTATTTATTAATTTCCACTTAAGATATTTGGGTTCAGTTGCCTCATTTGTAAAATGAAGACAAGACTTTTTAAATTTTAATAATAATAGTCGTATAATAAAATCAATTCAGGAAGTTCTCAGTTCTAATAACTTTGATTCTATGAATAAAATATTACTAATTCATGCTGTAGATAATAATGACTTAATGTGGTGAGATTCCGAATTTTTGCAAATACTACTGCAGCAAATACTATCTCTAATCAAATTCCATTTTTTTTTTTTTTTTGGCCTGGAAAACTTACTGTATTACTTTAATAGAATATCTTTCTTGTTTCTTTATAGAGTGTGTAGTGGACTTGCTTATGTCTTGTATCCAAGTGTATTAGTCCGTTTCCATTGCTTATAACAAAGTATCTGAAACTGGGTGATTTATAAAGAAAAATGACATTTATTGCTTATAGTTTCTGAAGCTGGAAAGTCCAAAGTCCATCTGTTGGTGGCAACAGTGACCCAGGGGTCTCAAATTGCAAGATGGTGGAAGCGGAGAGAGCAGAGAGAGAGCAAAACAGACTCTCCTCTTCTTTTAAAGCCCTGGCCTCCATTTTTAATCCATTCACTATTGCACGGTCCTACAATCCAATCACCACTTCAAGACTCTACCTTTCAATTACCATAATAGGATTTCCCACCCTCTTTACATTCACAGTGGGGGTTAAGTTTCTAATACATGAAATTTGGGGGACACAATTCAAACTTTGGTGGGTTTTGGGGAGACAATTCAATCCAACACACCAAGCTACCATCAAATTAGTCTTTTCACTCTTGCTAGCTCCAAACTTCTATTTTCTGGCAAAGAACCATCATCTTCAGCTTTCTTTACTTCTTTAATTAGCATCAGCCAGTGTTTATTTTTCAGAGGGACTGCTTTTCTCAAAGAAATAAACTACTCTGGTGACCCTGTAAGTAAAAGAAATGGGAGGAGGACAAGATGGCTTCCTCTGCTTGACTCCACATTGTTTCTAATGACCATCTCCTTCACTGTGCTCCTTCACAATGCTGGCAAACCACCCACTGATGGCCGATGTTAAAAACTTAACCAGTTCAGTACCAAGCTTTCTAATTTTCAATTCATGTTTTCCATTATGTTTTTTTTTTTTTTTTTAAATTGAGACCAGGTATTGCTCCATCTCTAGTGTCATTCAATAAGAGGTATCAAAATATTATTTGCAAGTTATTTCAGTTTCATGGGTTGTAAAATAATTGGGTCAAGAACCTAGAAAACAACTGGGCAAGCCAAGTATTCACTGTTGTAGGCTCACCTGCATGGTTGAAAGTGGGCATATTCCAGAAACAGGGATATGTTTATCCTCTGAGCACAGGGTTTTTTCCAAAGGTAAATAATCTGTCACTCTCTTTGGCCAACATGTGTTCAATCTAATTGAGAATAGTTCTATCTGGCCAGAGGGGGAGTGTGAGCACACTAGTATTTTAGCCATTACTTAGGTTATGATTCTTGCTAATGCCAATTGACATGGACCCCTAAGGCCTAGAAAACTAAATAACTCAGAGATGATATCTACTAATTCTATATTCATAAAGTTTCTTTCATTTACCTTAGTGTGTACACTAAGGAGTATAAATGAAAAACCTTTCTGAGCTGAGGCAGTTCTGAACTGTTAATGTACTCTTTTAGCGAACCTCCAATAACTTCGCCCTACCTTAAATTCATTCATTGTCAAATCAAGTTTCTGCATATTCAGCACAATCCACAAGGGTGTGAATCCCTTGCTTTGAAAGGTAGCATTATGGAAAATTTGGTGCAAACTCACTGTTTGTTTGTCTCCTGTATTACCATATAGGATAGGATGTAGTTGTATAGCACCTTTTCATAGGGTTAAAATTTCTCTAATCTTTTTGTAAAGTTACTTGATTCAATGTTATCACACTAATAAAAATAAATCAATAATTTTTCCATTACCAAGGGAATACAGTGATGGATTATTTATAATTAAAATAAGCAACAGCAAAGTAAAGTTGTCATCTCTCATTTTACCAAAATGCCCTTGTTTCAATCCTCTTCTTGAGGTAGTGCAGTGGCCTTTTGCAATGATTGATTTGGGCCATTAATAACAAGTTCAAGTAGGTTTTAGTTCAACTATCCACCCTTATCTGAGGCAAAAAGGCTACTACAAATAAACATTATATCTGAGTGATTTTTGACAGAAAGAACTCCGAGGGGCCTCCTGGACTATTATATATTTGTCCTTTCATGTACCTGACAGGAATAACAGAGCTCCAAGTGGAGGGTCTGGGCCCCTAAATTTAGAATGTCCTAAAAATTTACCTGTGAGATAACGTCTTTGGGGTGAAGCTTTGGTGTAGTTTTAGGGGTCCCTAAGTCTATCTTGGGTATTGGTGAAGAATGGCATAGCAACACAAACCCTTCATATAAAGCACACACAGATGCTTGCATGTGTGCATTTCTGCATGATGTCCCTGTGTCTGGACTTGCAAAATGGCGAAGATGATAAGAGAAGTTGTGCCGTAGGGATGGTACTTTTCTGAAGACAGTGCTGTTTTTAAGTTTTCCCTTTCCTGGCAGTGATTCTTGAAGAAAACTATTGACAAATGGTGACTTTTTGAGTCGATATTTCAAAGAGGATGTAGATATATGTGTGGCTGAGCTGTCACCACATTCCCAGGCAGATTCTCCAGGGCACCCCCACTGGATGCTCAGTGTTCCTGGTTTTCATTTGATCCCCTTGGTAATTCTTTTCTCCTCTTTGCTGGAAGGTATTAATTATCCTCCACTAGCACCTTCTGGGTTTCCAAAAGCAAAAAAAGACCGACCCAAAGTAGAATTTTGAGTAATTTGAAGAACTCTCTCATAGAATGGAAATCCAGCGATTTTATTAGCATGACTATAATCATTAAAACAACTCTGTACATGTCTGCTCTGCTTTTGTGAGGTATAGTTTTGTTTTTTCCTCCTAAGCCTCTTGCTCCTATTGTATAAAGAAATAAGATGATTCTCTTTTAAATGCAATCAGTTTGTTCTTAGATAGTCATGTAAAGTTAAAACCAAACTTGAAATTTGGGCAAGAAGTTGCGAGATGGATTTAATCTGTGAAAATTCAATGGTGACATTCTTGGTACATTTAAATGTCATGAAACTACTACAAAGGAAGACTAGTCTCTGAATTCGTTTTTGGAGCAAGGATCTCTGAAGCTCTCTCTCTTTCTGTCTCCCATCCCCCACATTTTCTGAAGTCTCCAAAAAGAGGCCACTCCCAAGACATATGAGTCTCATGTTACTTGTCATAGGATATGGCATTCTGCTTATATAGATAAAGGCTTTGAAAATGAAGTAAACACTTTTTTAAAATCCCAGTAGAAAAAAATAATTTCTAAAGGACTCGTACATATTAAGAGTATACTGACAGGCAAAGCATCTACCTTATAAATTACATAAAGAAATATAAAACTGTTCTTTAACCTTTAATTCAGTCTTACATTTTCTACTTTGAGAAAATAATCAGTTTGAGGAAATAGAATCACTATTTATTGAAGTCTTTATCAGTTGATTCATAGAAGGATAATTGACCACCGAGGTTCTCTTGTTTTTTCTTGAGAAAATGAATGGCAGATTTCACATAGAGCAGGTTAGAAAGTCATTCTTATTATAAATTATTTTTTTCAGCCAGGGCCAGAAAGCTTCTCTGTCTTCCCCCCTTCCATTTTCCTTGACTTATGTCCATTGTCACTACTCTAGCTTGATCCATCTCTGTGTTTTCTCTGGACTATCATGAGAAGCATTTAAATGGCTCACTGCCTCAAGTTCACACTTCGTTCCACCCTGTACCATTCTGCCAGAGTGTCTCCCTAAGGTGTAGCTCCTACCAGGTCACTCTGCTGTTTATCGCCCATTATCCAAAGAATCTAATGCAGATATCATAGCCTGACTGTCAGGACCCTCGGTGATTTGAGCCTATCAAACTGTGACATCTGGTTAATTGCCTTTTCAAGTCTAGTGATATTTCTGCCTAAATATTAGGACTTGTTCAGCAATAACCATATCACTTACTTTCACAGCATTTCATTTTATTAGGTCAGTTATATCTCTCTGGGATATATATACTTGCAAATGTAAAAAAAAAAGTCATTATTTAATTTTTTAAAAGTATACTAAAGTCTTGTGCACCAACTAGATACTGACTCAGTCAATCCATTTGACTAATAATTCCACTCCATAGGTATGTGTCCAACAAAACTGAATGCATATACCAACAAAAAGAGATGTACAAGAACATTCACAGCAGCATTGTTGTAACAGTTCAAAGTCAAGGTAGTCTTATAGCTACAGATAGAATTTATGGACCCCAAGTTGCTCATAAGATCAATTGTTCTTCAATAGTAAATGTCTATTAACAGTAAAATGAATATAAGCATATCTTGGTATGTTTATAAAATAGATTACTATACAGCAATAAAAATGACTAAATTATTGCACATGCAACAACATGAATGCATTTGATAAACATAACACTGAGTAAAGGAAACCAGAAATATAAAAAAATGACCCACTATATGATTTAATTTGTATAAAGTTCAAAAGTAGGCAATGATATTACATGTCAAGATAGTGGATACATTTTGAGGAGGTGGGGGAATGATTGGCAGGTGGCAAGATGAGGACTTCTAGGTTGCTGGTGGAAATATTCTGGTTTTTGCTTTGGGTGATGGTTGCATGGGTATGTTCATTTTGTAGTAAGTCATTAAACTGTTTGCTTATGTACACATTTCTGAATCTAGACTATTTTTTAAATCAAAAGTTTATAAATAAAAACTATTTATTTAAAAAGTCTTGATTTCTGTATCTAGGAATAAGGTTTTGCTCAGGATATCAAAGATGAACTGGAGTGATTTGTAAAAAGTGTTTTAATCTTACTTTTATAACAAGAGCATAGGGAGAATGTAAGAGAACAAAACAAGGAAATAAGACTGACCAAATTAGAAGAACAGAGGTATTTCCTTAAGAGAAAGCCTCAATTCTCAAAGACTTGAGAGGAAGAAGGGAAAATAGGATATTAAAGTCCAATATAAATTCAAAAAAGTTGAATTAAAAGAAATATACCTGTGATTAAGCTCTCTTTAAAGGAGGGTCCAAAATAGTAAGATAATTGGACATATTTTAGTTGTTACTGATCATAAACTATGAATTTGTCCCAGAGAAATTTAACAGAGGAATAGGATGAAGATTGTGGAGAACAGAATGGGATGACTTTCCTAATTTGGGAGAAGGTAACTTGAGGATAAATGTAAAGTTCTGAAAAAAACATACAGATGATTTGCAAGGTAATATTTATGGCAGGTGAGTCTGCAGGTACTGGCTGTGCCCTGTGGGAACATGCCTGAAATTGTGAAATTCAAGGAAACGCACGGCAAAGATCAGGCTTATCTGCCAGTAACTTGGTAGGATAAGAATAGATTGAATTGGGTTAGCTTTTGGTTGGATGGGAGAATAAGCCTGAGCAGAATTATCTGACTCAGAACTAATGGTGGATAAGAATTATACAAATATCAGATGCTTTTGGAAAGACAGAGAACTCATTGATTTCATAACTGTCACAATATGAGACTCCACAAGATGACATCTAAAGTACTATCTTAGGAAAACACAATGTGTTCACCAAAATGCAAAGGAAGATAGGAAAGAAGGCTCTGAAAACCAACAAACAACATTGTGGAGGGGCATGAAAGACTCAACAAAAAAGGTGAAACTGTTACAAACTCAACTGAAAAATATGATAGTGGTTTTTTCAAGTGGTGGTTATACATTAGAATCACCCGGGGAAATAAACTACTGATGCCTGGACCTCATCACAAATAAATTTAAGCAGAATATATGGTGGCAAGATCCAGGCAATGGCTTAGTAGGAATGTTCCTCAGGTGGTGCTAATGTGTACTAGGTGGAGAACCACTAGCATAAGTGATTAGGAGGGGTAATACTTAAAGACTACCTGGTGACTGGGAAATGGCTCATTCACATACTACTAAAGGTCACAAACTTCAGTAGATGCTTCAGATCAGGATTTTACTGAGGGTGACTTTCCAGCTGAAAAAAAAAATGGATATATGGGAGATAGAAGGATGGAAGGATAGACAGATGGATAGATAGAAAAGATATACACCCATGGGTTTCGCAGGCATTAGCAACTCCACAGCAACAGGTTGTGGCAGAAGCATGTGAAAGTGCTGTCATGAGACACATGCCATTCAATTTCAGCACCAGCAAGCTGACAATACAGGCTCAGAGGGCAGTTAGGAAGTTTTAAATAAGCTAGATTTGTCAAAATGCTGAAAGACATTTTTCAAATTGCTAATGAAAATTTCTGTGCAAGAAGGCAAGATTTTTTCAAATGTCACAGTGTGAGAGACAATATGCACAGGTGGATTTTTTTCCTGGAACTAAACAAAATTAGCCTCTAAATGGGAAGTTTCTTTCAACTGAAGTTAAGTTCAGAAGTCATGGATTTTGATAATGGGCAACATAGACTGACATCTGGGTGAGGCTGAAACTACAGAGCCTGTGATTTAGCAGACACGACAGCCTCCACTTAAGAAGAGTCCCTCAGTGGGTAGCCAGCCTAGTTTCTCATAGAGCAAGAAGGTAAAACGAACATTCAGAGGTGAGGTTGAGGAAAAGCTGTTGCTGATGATAAACAGAAGTTTCAGGGGAAAACAGAAGAACATTTCATGTTTCTCAACAGATAAACTATTGTCAATTGAAGTAAGATAATTTTAATAGTGAAGAAGCTCTCTAGCACATGGCAGGACTTTTAGCATCTCTGGCTCCTGCCACTAAATGCCAGTAGCACCCCAACTGAGCCTCACTGGGAGAATTAGGTAGGACTGAGAGCTTCAGTCAGATTTGGAGGTCTACATAGCACTAGGGGATAAGAATTTGGGAATGAAGACTGCCTCAAAATGTGGAGTGGCTTGGGCTGTCAGTAATGGGACTAAATTAACGAGAGATATAGTTGGCATTAGTCTTAATGGTCTCTCAGGAAGAGTAGATGGTCAGATCTAATTATATTCTCCTTTGGAGGATGATTTCTTAAGCGATTTGTACTGGTGAAACAGAGAATGTTACGTAGTGGGAGAGTAGTGGTCTCATTGGGAGCACGTGGAACTCAGAGATCCCTATAATTGTGTTGGCAGTGCTGAGGCAAGGGGGCATGGTATTATTATAATGGGACCCTTGGAGCTCTTTGATTCCTCTTGCCAAACAAATCTTACGTGGACAATTTCAAGGCTAGGAATATGCCTTAGATTCTGTGTGAGGGAATAGAGGGTCGCAGAGGCCAATTTTCACCAGGTGGAAATCTAAGCCTAATTCCTTACATACACCCATTAAGTAGAAAACTGCATGATTATGTCAATGGATGCCAAAAAGACATTTAATCAAACACAGAAACCATTTCTTTTTATTTTTTCATAGCACATGTTTATGGGGTACAGTTTGTTGTTTCAAATCATGCATATATGGTATAATGATCTATTCAGAATAGCTAGTGTTTATCACCTAAACGTCATTTATTTGTGGTTATAACATTCAAGATCTTCTTTTCTGTCTATCTTGAGATATACAATAAATATTATTAGCTATTTTCACCCTAGAGCACCAGAACTTATTCTTCCTGTCTAACTGTGACTTTGTATCCATCTACTGACCTTTCCCCACACCCCTCTCCTCCTCCCTTTCCCTGCCTCTGGTAACTATTATTCTACTCTCTCTTTCTCTCTTTTCTTTTCTATCTTTTAAATTTATTTTTAATTGACCCATGATAATTGTATACATTTATGGAGTACAATATGATATTTGGGTACATTCATACTGTGTGCAGTGATCATATTGGAGTGTTTACTATATCTGTCACCTCAAGTATTTGTCGTTTCTTTGTATTAGGAACATTCAACATCATCTCGAGTAACTATACAAAGATGCACAGTACTTTGTTGTTGACTGTATCAGCAAGCATTTCTTACATAAAATTCTAAGTAAAAGAAAGAGAAGGACAAATTTAACTTGTCCCCAACAGTAAATGAGAAAATAAATGATGCAATGTTAAGCTATTTCTGTAAAAAATCAGAAAAAATACTGGGATGCCCACTTTCATGCTTATGTAAAACATTTTTTAGAGGCTTTAGCTATTGCAATAAGAAAATGAAACAATCAATGTAAACATTAGATGGATTTATCTCTCTTTTAAATGACAAAAACCTAAAAGAATTTTCCTAAAACCTACTAAACTTAAAAAGAAAATTTGGATGATTGGCTAGCTTAAAAATATATATATATAATTTTTTTGAATTAGAAAGAACAATTTAAAATGGAAACAGGAATATACCTCATTTGAAGTAATGATAGATTTAATAAGCAAGATATTTTTCATATGGAAACATTATAATACATTATTGGAGAACGTTATAAAAAGTCTAAACAAATATAGAGGCATTTTCCCAGGGAAAAGACTTAATATTTAAAATTTAACTTTCGTAAATGTTTCATCTCAATCAGAATTCCAGTGAAATGGAATTTTTATTTATTGGGATGAGATATAATTAAATCAAATTTTATATTGAAGTGTTGTCTGAGAGAGCTATGCCAACTTGAAAGAGTACAGAGTCTTTGATTTATCAGATATTAACTGTTATAATTTTATAATTCTACTATTTGTTCAAAGTAATCTAATTGCTGTAACCAGCAACCCTCAAATTTTAGCAGCCAAACATAATTAGTGTAACAGGTGGTAGGGATGGGAGGACCTTTTCAAGCAATCAGGGATGTGCTGTATCAAACGGGAGACAAAAACCATACAAGTAATTTGGACAGGGAAAATTTAATACAAAGATGTATCAACTAAGGAGCTAACTACTAAGGAGCAGTGAGACCTCTAAAGAACAGCGGAACAGCAGAACCGGGGAGCAGTCACTACCTCTAGGGCTGAGGCAGAGCACCTAAGGAAGGAACAAACTTGGAAGAAGCACCCACAAGGCTGAGAATCAGAGGTCTTTGGAGAGAAAGTGTCCATTGGAAATGGGAAGGGTTGCTGAGATGGCACCAGTTGGGGCTGGCAAGCAGGAAACTGCCCACTGTGGTGCTAGGAAGGCTCACTGAGCTGCCTGCTGGTGTATCTGGGAAACCTGTGGGGAGGGTAAATCCACCAGGTGCCCCACACACTGCTTCCTGCCCAGTGCTACAAAAATCAATAGGAGAAACCATCTCAAAACCAGGAAGAGAAACCCCTTCCTCTTAGAGTGTCCTTCTAACACCTCCTACTGACAAAGCTTAACCTGGTGCTTAACCTTGTGCTTAATCTTGTGCCACGTGGCAGAGGAGAACTGTTTATAGGATCCAGTTCCAGTGTAACAAAGCAGGGCAAAGAGGGTGGATTTGGAGCTAAGAGGCAATATACTGATAAAGTGGCACACCTGTGTTCCTTCTGTCTTGGGGATCTTCCTTCCTTCTGAAAGTTTTCTCCTTTCATCCAGTGTTTGGCAAACATGTGAAGAACTCTCACTTTTCCTGAACTTCCTTGGAGAGTAGTCACTAATCACATGACCTCACCTAAATGCAGAAGGAATGAGAAATGTCTTCTAGTGTTGTGCCTAGGAAAAAGAGGAATACTGATGAACAATTGTTATTGCTACTGCTCTGCACAGTGTAATAAAAACAGCATGTTACTGGTCTAGAAGAGACAACTACATCAGGCAAATAGAATAAAAGATAGATCAATGTATATTAAATAGATCAATTTCAAAATTAAAAGTAAACATGCCCATTGGGTCTTTGAAAAATCTAACTCATAATAAAAAATAAAAACTCCATTTTATGAAGATATCTGTAGAAGGCTATTTATCATAGGATTTCTTTTCATAGTGATGAAAAAACACAGAAACAAAAATCCCATGAATGTCCATGGAGAATTAAATATGAGGGCACTTCAAAAAGTTTATGGAAAGATTTGTATTATCTTTAAATTTTATTTTTCCAGGAACTTTTTGAAGTACCCTCATAGTTAAATCAATCATGGTTTATCACATTACAGCATATAATTCTATAATTGAAAACAAGTTATAGCCACATCTATAAACTCAAAGAATGTTCATAATATGTTAAGTGAGAAATGCAATGTGTGTGGCACAACCCTATTTTTGTAAAGACAAACATCTAAGCGTTCTATGTAACTGCGTGCTTGTTTATACGTGTATGATCAGGAGAAGAACATTACCATTGGTTACCCAGGGTGGGGGTGGAAGGAGAAGGAGGGAAATCACTATCTCTTTCTTCATGTGTCTTAGCTTCTTTTATTAGATACCATTAGCATGAATTTCTTTTCTAAGATAAAATAATAAAATGTGAGGTGAAAGAGTGAACCTTTATCCATGCTACAAATTCAAATAAACCAATGCCTTAGGTCTGGAAATCTAGCAAGAACAACCTGCTTCTTCCTAAATGCTGACAGACAAACATTTGACCTACTTACTTTGGCTTGCCTATAGTTTGTCTTACAACAGCTCTCTACCTGCTGCTCTTAACCGTTTGATGGCATTGTAGACATAAAACCATTTGGGTGATAACTATTTTTAGCTGAAAGAATGTGTCGATATATTTATACTGAAGGTATAGGAGGGCAGTGTAAATTTCTGTATATCTAGTGTGTAACATTCACATTATGCTAATACTTAGCAATATAAATATATACATATATATCTTATCTATATGTCATAACATATATGACACACAAAAAGAGGTATAAAGATTCAGTTAAATAATTAAAAACACAAAAGGTAATACATAATCCCATGATTCTCATACCTTTCTCTTGAAATAACCCTCATGCAGGATGAACATGTACATGTAGTAGTGGGGACAAATTCATCATAAAGGGCTCCCTTCAGTCATAAAATTCTTTTGAAATCACAATTTGTCTTTTAAAAAAATAATGTGAATTTTTCATTCTACTCTATTATAGTCAAGTTTACCTTACAAAGTTAAGGTTTTAAATTATGTACAAGTTAAATAACTTAACACATGTCTGACTCCACCTCTCCCCCACTCCCCCAACCAGTTAAGAAATTCCAGGAAAATGCACAGTGTTTGTCATGTGGCTTTAACTAGCCCAGACAATTGGGTACCCCGGAAGGCAAATGCATCTCACGGGACACCAAGAAGTCATCAAATGGTCTAAGAGGAAGTAAGATAATCTACTTCCTCACTTCCTGTATATTCTTGGAGATGTTCTAAAGGGATAGGAGACAACTTTCTCCTAGGTTGCATTTGTAATAGAGATGGACTAGATGTCCATTCGTCTCATTTCCTCTTCCGGGGCAAACAGGACTATGTTTTCCAGCTTCCCTTGCAGGACAGTTGGAACTGTGGGATCAGGTTCTGGCTAATAAAATGTTCATGAAGGAGTTGAACTCCATTTCCAGACCTGGTCACAAAATATCTGGCATGATATTCCTCATTCTAAATATTTTTGTTGGTTGAATGCAGAGGAGCCCATGGATAACTCTGAGAAAGCTGTAGTAAGTAGTGATACAATGAGATGAAAGCAGCTGATCCTGAATAACCTTGTGGAAGAATGCTAAGTGAACATTTCATCTTGTGTGAAACCACTGACATTACCCTGACCAGTACACATACTGTATATATGTGTGAAGTGGGGGTTAAAATATAATGCTCTTCAAATTGAGAAGGTACTTTGAGAATGAAGAAACAGGCAGGTCTATTCGGTAATCAGAGATATTTATTAATGGGGGTAACTTACATATAGGAAAACTGGATGTAGTGAAGAATCAGACATCAGCAGATGATAGTGCTCTCTCTCTGTAGATTAGACAATGTTTATACAGCAAAAGCCCCTGTTACTAAGAATAACCTCAAGGAAACACCATAAGAAAAATAAATCGATAACATCATTCACCAGATGTCTTGTGGTTCACAAGGCAGGGGGTCTTGTGATGTTAGCACTCAGACCATTGATGCTCCCACTTGTAATCAATTCTTCACTCCCAGAAACTTAAGTTTCCTTTTCATTGCCCTAAGGTTAAGGTGTAACTGGTCAGTGAAACAAAGGAATGAAGTTAAGCAGGAGTCAACATGGCAAGCAGGGCACAAAATGACATAGATTTTGTTCATGCTCTAACAATATACATTATCTTGTACTAATCTTTATAACAATCCTAAAATGGTATGATTTTTACAAATGAAGGCACCAAAAGATTAAGGACTTGTTCAATTTTCCATAGCTAAGTGGTAGCATTAGTATTTGAACTTAGTTCTTTCTGATTCTTAAGTAACTGCCACAAGGTAATGTTTTACATATGGCATTTCAAGTGAGCAAGGACTCTTTTTATATTTAAATTTTCTGCTGGTAGTGCTCATTGAGAAATTTGGTTAGTGTACTGAGACCATCTTTTAAAAGTGTGGCACTTTTCTACAGGTGTGAATGGATTTTCTTATTATACTTACATATATTGATTTAAACTATCTTCTTGGTAGAATAAGTTAGGTTTTAGGTTTTTTAAACTGACTTTTTTTACTGAGGTAAAATACACAAAACATAAAATTTACTATTTTGACCATTTTTAAGTATACTATTCAGTTCTGTTAAGTACATTCACATTGTTCTGCAACCAACACCCCTGTTTCTCATCTTCTCAAATGGAAACTCTTTACCCATTAAACAATAAGTTCCCATTTTCCCCTCCTACCACCCCCTTTCTACTTTTTTTCTCTATAAAGTTGACTACTCTAGGTACTTCATCGATGTGGAATCATACATTATGTATCATCTTGTGACTGGCTGATGTCACTTAGCATAATGTCTTCAAGTTTCATATGTGTTGTAGCATGTGCCAGAATTTGACTCCTTTTTAAAGCTCAGTAATATTCCATTGTACATATATACCACATTTTGTTTATCCATTCATCTATTGACGGACACTTGGGTTGCTTCCACCTTTTGGCTGTTGTGAATAATGATGCTATGAATATAGGTGTACAGATACTTGTTCAAGCAGCTGCTTTCAGTTCTTTTGGGTATATACCCAGAAGTAGAATTGCTGGATCATACGGTAATTCTATTTTTAATTGTTGAGGAATTCTGCATCAGAGCTGTTTCACTTTACATTCCCACCAGCAGTGCACAATAATTCCAATTTCTCCACTTCCTCAAAAACGCTTGTTATTTTCTGTTGTTGTTTCAATAGTCATCCTAATAGGTGTGAAATGGTATCTCACTTGTGGTTTGGGTTGGCATTTACCTAATGAGTAGTAATGATGGGCATCTTTTCATGTGCTAATTGGCCATCTGTATATCTTTGGAGGAATGTCTTTCAAGTTCTTTGCCCCCCCCCCTTTTTTTTAGTGTCTGGATGGTACATGCCCATTTTTTAATAAGGTATTTTTGTTGTTGTTATTGAGTTGTAAGAGTTCTTTATAAATTATGGATATTAACACCGTATCAGACATATACTTTGCAAATATTTTCTGTCATTCAGTGTGTTGCCTTTTCACTCTGATAGTGTTTTGTGGTGCACAAAAACTTTTAATTTTGAGGTTCAGTTTCTTTCTATCTTACTTCTGTTGCCTGTGCTTGGTGTCATATCCAAAAAATCGTTGCCAAACCTGGTGTCATACAACTTTTTCCCTATGTTTTCTTCTAAGAGTTTTATTGTTTCAGGACTTATGTTTAAGTCTTTGATCCATTTTCAGTTAAATTTTGCACTTGGTGTAATATAAGGGTCTGACTTAATTCTTTTACATGTGGATATCTCATTTTCTCAGCACCATTTGTTGAAAAGACTGTCTTTTTCCTATGAAATAGTCATAGCACCCTTGCCAAAAATCATTTCATCATATTTATGACAGTTTATTTCTAGGCTCTGTGTCCTTTTCCATTTGCATATATGTCTGTCTTTATGCCAGTACCATGCTATTTTTATTACTGGAGTTCTGTAGTAAGTTTTAAAATCAAGAAGAGTGAGACTTTCAAGTTTGTTCTTTTTCAAGATTATTTTGGCTATTCAGGGTCTATTGAAGTTCCGTGTGGATGATAATTTAAACTTTAACAGTTATAAGTTTAGATCTAATATAGATGGTCTTCCAAACACTAGAACTATATAGAGAAAATAGTATTTTTTAAAAAAAATCTTGACTTTTTAATCAGCTTTCAATTAAGAGCCATGGGAAAATATCTCAAGATCTAAACCACAGAGAGTGCTTAGGATAGTACCTGAGCACAAAACATAACAAGAAATGAGCACTGTTGTCACTATTACTCCTAATACTGTTTGTAGTATAGCTATCCACTTTTTCTTTTTCTTTTTCATAGCCCTGTGTCTCACTGCTAAATGATACTGATTACTAATAGAAGCTTAATAGATAGACATGGCTTCCCTAGCAAATTAGATTATAAGAAGTTAATTGCTCTGACTTTAATCTTTCCTTGAAGAATGACTTTTACATTAATTGCTTAATATGAATTGTTGATTTGTTTCTTGTACTGGTTTTCTATGCTGTGTAACAAATTACCACAAATTCAGTAGCTTAAAGCAGCATACATATGTTACCTCAGTTTCTGTGGGTCCAGAGTCCAGGCATGGTTTACATGGGTCCTCTACTCAGGGTCTCACAGGACTGCAATCAGGATTTTGGCTATGCTTCATTCTCTTCTGGAGCTCAGTATCTTCTTCCAAGACCAGGTGGTTGTTGGCAGAATTCAGTTCCTTATGATTGTAGGACTGAAGTACTTGATTTCTTGCTGACCCGGGAGGCTGCCTTCAGCTCCGAGAGGCCATCTCTGTGCCCAGCCATGTGGCTTTCTTACAACAGAACAGCTTCTTTCTTCAAGGTCAAGGACAGCAGGGGAATCTCTTTTTCTTCAGTCTACTAAGGCAGAGTCTTGTATAATGTGACACACCAGGGAGTAATGATCATATTACCTTGCTCACAGGATATACGTTAATCAAGAGAGCTATTATTCCATCATACATATAGCTCTGGATTACACTTGAACAGACTATAAAGGGTGTGCATACCAGAAAACAGGAATCTTGGGACCATTTAAAAAATTTGCCTACCACATTTCTCTTGAATTTAGCTCATTAAATGAAACAGTATAATCCCATATGGGGAAAAAATCAAGAGGAATAGTACTAAAATAATCAGAAATCAAGTGATATTTAGTAAGGAATTCAAAAACAACACATTTACATTGATTATTGCTGTAGATTGGATGCTCCCCCAACCTCATTAAAGCTTAAATCCCATTGTAACTGTTAAGGATGGGAAATCCTATTATGGTAATTGAAAGGTGTGGCCTTGAAGAGGTGATTAGATTGTAGGACCATGCAGTAGTAGTGAATGGATTAATAATTGTGGTCAGGGGCATGGTTCTTAGGACTTTAAAAGGAGAGTGAATGAGGAGGTTGGTGTCTCTCTCTCTCTGCTCTACCATTTCACAGTGTGATACCCTGCCATCACTGAAGTCACCACCAAAGAAAGCCTTCACCAGATGTGTTCCCTGGGCTTTGGACTTCTGAAACTGTAAGCAATCAATTTTCTTTTCTTATAATTACCTGGTTCCAGGTATTTTGTTATAAACAACAGAAACAGACTAATACAATTATGTAAAAATACTTTAAATTGTTTTTAATTCTTATATTTTATGCCTAGTAAGAAAGTAAAGACTAGTATACTTTTTGTTGTGTCACATTCCAGATACTTATATTTACTCTTTCATTTAATCCTAATAAACTTGCATATACTAAGACAGAATTTGAATCCAGCTCTAACTCCAAAATTTTGTTCTTCCTGTTATAGCACCAGAGCAATTTTTTTATATAGATGTATATGAACCACTAAACTTATTTTAATTATGAGGTGTATGTTGAAAATACTACAAATCAATTCACTTTTGGGAAAGTAGTATAGTTATGTTGTGAGGTTTGGGGATTTCTGTGTTGAAGTCATCTTTTCCAAATAGCTATAACATTCAGAATACTGAGTCTTGCTTCCTCCACGCCTGTTTCAGATTACTTTGTGACCCTCTTTCTGTTTCAATACATCATTGGCAATAGCACTGAACTGGAACTAATGGTAGAAAAGGAAGCTGAAACTACAACATTCCAAGTTAAAGGTGGATAAATACAGGCTTTTCAATTGAAGAAGCTGATGGAGCTTCAGGGGTACAGTCCTCAAACTTGACTGCCAAGTGACCCTCTCTCAATATATCCCTCAGTTTATCTCTAGCTCTTTAGGCACTAGGTAGTATTTACAGGCAAACCAAAACAAAATGAGTGTCCTTGATTTTTCAAGTATGGATACATTTAGATGATTCTTCGAAATTTGTTCTTATCAGTTTCTACTGATAAAATATTTTGAGAGGAAAAGCAACTTAAGTAAAGATTTTGGTATCCGTCTTTTTCTGAGTGTTGCATTTATGTCAATCTAAAGGGAAGAAATCGTTTGGAGGCTTGTCTTAAAAGACTAGATAGGGACCCCGGTACCGTTTGGTACTAGGCCCCACTGACAGATTTACTGCCTGCTTGGAGCTATGGCCACAGATGACGGACGCAGCAGGTGAGGGCTGCAGTTGAGAGGATTCTCACGCTCCGAGCACTTGTGTAACTGACAGCATCCAGGGTCATGGAGGGGCACGCCTGTGTTTACAGTCAGGGTTTGCTGGGGGTGGGGGATGTTATTTTGTTCTTATCCCTCATGGTAAAGAACTCTTCTCATTGCTTGGTTAGGAGACATTCTAAAATGACCAAACCAAAAACCAAGCATTGACATTTTAGAAATAGTGCAACAATTGTGCCCAATAAAAGTTATGTAGGATAAAACAAACAAACAAAAAAAACTAACCTGTTCGTCCACCATGTTAAAATAAAAAGCACTCAATGCAAACTAATGACAGGGCATGGGCATGATGAGAATTTGTGAGTAATTTTTGTCTCCTTTTTGCAAGTAGTACTGATAATAAAATAAAATATAATATGCAGATGTATTAATGCCAGTTTCTTTAATATCAGTTGTTTGTCCACCTGATCCTGCACAGCAGAGACCAGATCTCATTCCTTTCTGATTCCACAATACCCAGCACAGAGCCTGGATCCTGTCCCTTAAGTGCTCAGTGTGTTTAAAAGGAAGCTCCTCAGGCATTTGTACAGATGCTTTTGTTCCTGTAAGTCAAGGATTCCTGCTGCCATTCTCACTTTGTGGTCACTTAAAATGTTTGTGTTCGCTTTGATGTGCCAGGGTGAGCAGCAGAACTAACCTTGCTCAATGACATGTAAATGTGTTTCTGGTGGGGACAATTTTGAAATTGCCTGATAGTGATAACTCCTGCTAAGGATGGAGGGTTTGCAGACTGACTTAGTTAAGGTACCAAGTAACTTTCATATGTAACCCCTGGAGTGTGTTGCCAGGGTAGACCGAGGATGTTATCACGAGTTGATGGGCTGTGAAGAAACTCCTAGACTGAAGGAAAAAGACCTAGACATGAAGATTTTAGGGAAAATCAACTGATCTATTTCTTGCTTTGAGTCTGTAGTGAAATGCAATAATAATAATAATAATAATAATAATAATAATAATAATAATAAAAGTACTTTTCAATCTACATTAGAATTATTTGTTTAATAATTCTCCACTCTTTAAGCAGTGTGGAGGTTCACAATGTTAAGTAACATGTCTTATACTTTTTATTCAGTACTTAGTGACTGACACTAGATCTTCAATAATTATTCATTAAGCCAATAAAACAATTAAGTGCTTACATTGTAAAAAAAAACATATGTGGAGTTTTATTCATATATAAATTTATATACTTATATGTTTTATATAATATAAGTATATAGGTATATTTTTTGTTTGTTTTGGTGCATAGTAGAATAATTTTCAGTGTGATAGGCCATTTGAACATTTAAATGAAGATAAATTCAAGATGAACTGTTTGAGTACTTTGAGACTTTGCGAGTCTGATGTAGAGTATTATGCTGTAAAGGTTTGTGATTCCACTTTTTTTAGTGATCTTTGAAATTTTATGAATCCACGTTTGCTCCCATACCTTGAAAACAGAATGAGAAAAAAATTAGACGTTATTCATTAAGAATGACTTTATTGTTCATGAAGGGAGAATGGGACTTAAACTCTTTTAAGTACCTTAATGTGAGAAGAAGGCTTAGACTACCTTACATTTTGTTTATCATGGAAGCTGACAATATTTGACATCACATGGCAGCTAGCCCTCCCCACAACAACCACATGCAAAACAAACTTGAAGTATAGGGCACCGTAAGAGAGTGTAGAAGATGTGACTAGAATATACCTGCTCTTTAACAGGCTGCCTGTTCTATAAAGAGTTAAGTTTGAGTATTTCTTTCAGAACCTGAGAAAATGGGGTGGAAATATTACAGGAACTTGCCTTATCTCTCTAATGGACTTGGAGTGTATAGAGCCCCCTATTCTTTATTGCACTAAGTGTATGATTCAGTTGTCTTGACGCTTTATCCCTTTGTCCTAAGCATCATATTTTTCCTAATATGTATTTTTCTTATCACATTAAGTCATTTTTATTATCAAATAGTTTATTTAAGACTTCATCAGAGTTACAAATTGCTTAAGGGATAAGCTGAAAGGCATATTCATAATATACATAGTTGGAATTATAAAATACTTTTTTTGCTGGAATTGTATATTACTTATGCATTTGCAATAAAATGTAAATATTTTGTAATAAGCATGGGGCATATTAAGTTTTGGAATTCAATGTGATCATCACCAGTAATTTAAAGTCTTAGATATGACATATAGCCCGAACTTTAAGCATATTGCATAGAAGGGAGTACTGCATGAATTTTTGAAATGAAAATTTAATCCTCTCTACTTTCTAGCTATTCATAGATCCCCCACCCCAAGCTCCCATGGAAGAACTAGTTCTTGAGTCCATCTTTTATCCTTAATTATGTCAATAGTCAATATAAATTTTCCAGTAAGACATTAAACAAAGGTAAATGAGGTCTCCTTTCTACATCCGTTTTTTGGAAAGTTTTTGAGAGACCTATTGAAGGGCTTGTTGGAAAAGCCTTCATAATTTAAAACATATTTATTTTAGGAAGCTCATATGCATCCCTATTATCAACATGGTGACATACAGTATCCCTTTCATTTTTAATCATGCTAGCTGGTGATGTCAGAAAGAATGCTGTCTTGTTCTCAATGCTATCTGATCTATCTTTACTATGCACAAGTACTGCATAGCATTTTTCTGATAAGCCAGAAGATTAATAAGAAAACTGACTCAGGAAATGACACCAGATTCTGGACTAGAGCATGTTCTAACAGTTTGTTTCTGTTTTTGTTTTTCAAAATATTTTAACATTGACTTGACATATTTGTGGTGTACAGTATGTTTCAATACACGCATATACTGCACAGTGATTCACCGAGGGTAGATAGGCTAGTTTTGTACCCATTAGTCCATCTCTTTTCCTCTGACAAGTAGATCTGCAGTAGAAACATATTGATACATGACTGAGTCTTAATGGAGGAAGAAAGAAGCTTCAGTCTGTTAACCAAATGCCTGAAGATTTTCACGTTGCAGAATAATGATTTGTGGTAAAATCGAGCAAAGTAAAGCAATTCTTCTTGGATGCAGACTTGAACCACAAGGGTATTTTAAAGAGACAAGGGAAATAGTTGCGAGTAAATTAGTTTAATAGAATTTCTTTATCTAGGATCCATTTAGGAAGGCGAAATGTGTTATTTTGAGGGGCTTATGAAGAAAATGGTAACTTAAATATTACCATGGAAGATAAACAAATGTGTGTGTGTAAATGATGTAAATAAGTTTATTTCTTAAAGCACCATATTTTCTCTTGTTCTTGAAAATAAGTTTGTTTCATACAGAAATTCATTTCAGAGTCCTTGAAAGATTTAAATCAAATTTTTGAATTTTGTCCAAAGAGCAGCCTCAAGGCCATAATTTTTACATTTTTATATTTAATAGCAATGAGCTAGATGAGAGGGAATACAACTACAATTCACCACTACGACCAAAGCTTGACGTCCCTCAGTTTGTTTTATATAAAGTGATACCTCTATTTACCTCTATTTAATACAAGAGTACTTCAGAAAGTTCATGGAAAGATTTATATTCTCTTTTAATTCTATTAGATCTATTTTTAGTTCTATTAGATACTGAATCCAAATTATTCTTGGTCAAAACTTCATTGAAGAGGCAAATTAATTAATAGGATTTAAAACCCAAAACAAGAATAAAGTCAAACTCTCAAATAGACAAATTGATCTCTACTGGAAAGGCAGCAGTTGGAGACTTTAAAAAGAATAGACAGTGTCTGAGGCACTTCCGTCTTTTGGTTTGTTGAGCACAGCAGTGTCTGGTTGGAAAAAATATCAGCACGGCACATATGTGCGTCCCATGGTGATCCCTTTGGTGATTTGAGATTTTTCTGTTTACTGGGGCTTGTGCCAGTTCAACCTTGCTGCAGCCTTGTGTGACAGGTTGTATCTATGTTAGCAGACTTGTTTCTCCAGTGAACTATTTATGTTATTCACTTATATTGATATACTATTTTAGAACAGTCATCCTCAAAGTGTGGCCCCTGGTCCAGCAGCATCACATCACCTGGGAAATGAAAATTTTACTAGAAATGAAAATTCTCATGCCCCACCCAAGACCTATTGAATCAGAAGCTCTAGGGGTGGGGCCGAGCCGGGTGTGTTTTAACAAGCCTTTCAGGAGGTTCTGATGCACATCCGAGTTTGACAACCATGCTTTAGAGTTTTCAAAGTGCTTTCGTTTTGGTGTTAGGTAGTAGGGTACTGATTTTGTGTTTCAGAGGAACCTATGGCTTAGTGAAGTCAATTAATGTGCTCAAGCTCACTCAAATCTAAGTGACAGAATCTGGGTTTGAACCGTAGTTTTGCTGCTCCAAGTCTTAGCATTTTTTCAGTCCCCTGCCGGCCACCCTGGCTTGTCCAAATAACTCAAAGTAGGAGAACTGGGACTCTCAAACTAGGAGACCCAGGTGCTTGGCACACAACTACATCATGGTGAAGGTTGTCTTGATTTTAGGAGTAACTGGCTTAAAGGGGCAAGATTATTTTATTACTTTTCAGTGGGCAGGCTGGAGATGTGCATCTTAGCAAAGCTGTAATTCCTGTCAAATCTTCCAGGGAATCAAGTTATGGTCCTGGAGACACCAGACTATGGATGGTAACTTTCTAGTAAGATGCTCACGACACAGGCCATGTTATCTACGAACACATCCAGGATTTTCTCATTGCAGGGATGATAGGGTGTAAGGGGCATTTATGGCTCTATACCGAGAGAGTGAACTTAAACTGTAGCAATAGGTCACACTGTAGAGCGGTTAAAATGAAACAATTTAATTTACCATATACAACATTTATTTGGAAAAACTGGTCATGATTTGCTTTTTGTACTGATGCCACTTCAAAAACAATCCTGAGAATTTCTAATTATAGCTAAGTTTCCCTGACTCTTCTTTCCTTTTGATTTTTTTAAGGAAAGAAAACCTTAAACACTAAGAAGAAAGATGATCAAGCTCCTTTCCTTGTAAAACATCAATTAATATAGAAGTGCTTAAAAACAAAAAATCTAAATTATGCTTCTGCACTATTCCCTCACTATTTTACCTACATAATATATCTCTTTTGAAATGTGAAATACCAAGTTTCTAAAAAATAACATTTTGTGATGAAAACAGAAGACTAATTTTACTAAATTTAAGAATAAATCAGAAAATACTTCGGAACTGGGTTTGGTTAGCATTTTAACAAATAAGTTTTCTCCCATTTCCTATTTTGTGACTTCAGGTCTAATTACAGGAAAAAAAAAAAAAAAAAAAAAAAAAACCCCAAAAAAAAATTTTCCTTTTTTCCCTTTTTTTCAGTTTGATACAAAAAAAAAAAAAAAAAAAAACCCCAAAAAAAAATTTTCCTTTTTTCCCTTTTTTTCAGTTTGATACAAAAAAAAAAAAAAAAAAAAAAAAAACCTCTAAAAAGAATTTCTCATTTGTCCATTCTTTGCAGTATGATACTAAAAATGATAAAAAGAATCATTATGATATAATTTAGTATAGTAATTTTTGATTTTTAAATAAATTCTATCTACATATTTTTGTTTAATTCTCAAAATAAATGTGTGATTTAAGTTTTTTCTTTTTTTTCTAGCTTTATTGATGGATAACTGACTAATTAAATTGTATATATTTAAGGTGTCCAACATGCTGTTTTAATATACATACACATTGTGAAATGATTACCACAATCATGCTAATTAACATATCTATCACCTTACATAGTTACCATTTGTGTGTGTGTGTGTGGTAAGAACACTTAAGATCTATTTGTGATCAATTTCAAGTATACAATACAGTATTGTTAACTATAATTACCATGCTGTAGGTTAGAGTTCCAGAATTTATTTATCCTGCATAACCAAACCTTGTGTTCTTTGAACAACACCTCTCCATTTCCCCAAGTCCTGGGCATTTTACTCTCTGCCTCTATGAGATTATGTAGTAATTTGTCTTTATGTGTCTGATTTATTTCAGTTAGCATAATATCCTCCAGGTTCATCCATTTTGTCACAATGACATGATTTCCTTCTTTTTAAAGGCTGAATGTTATTTCATTATTATATTATATATGTTATAATGTATGCATATATCACATTTTCTTTATCCATTTATCCATTGAGAGAAACTTATGTTGATTGGTTTCATATCTTGGCTATTGTGATTAATGCTGCCATGAACATGGGAATGTAGATATCTCTTTGCGGTATTAATTTCATTTTCTTCAGATATATACCTAGTAGTGGGATTGCTGGATCATATGGTAGTTTTATTTTTAATTTTTTTGAGGAACCTCCATACTGTTTTCCCTAATGGCCACACCAGCCTATACTCCCATCAACAGTGTACAAGGATTCTCTTTTATCTACATCCTCACTAACACTTGTTGTATTTTTACCTTTTTGATAATATCCATTCTAACAGGTGTGAGGTGATATCTCACTGTGGTTTTGACTTGCATTTTCCTGATGATCAGTGATGCTGAGCATTTCGTCATATACCTGTTGGCCATTTGAATGTCTTCTTTTGAGAAATATATAAAGTCTTTTGCCCATTTTTTAGTTGTGTTATTTGTTTTCTTGCTATTGAGTTGTTTGAGTTCCTTGTATGTTTTGATTTTTAATCCTTTATCAGGGACATGGTTTGCAAATATTTTCTCCTATTCCACAGGTTGTCTCTTCACTTGGTTTACTATTTCCTCTGCCATGCAGAAGTTTTTAGTTCAATGCAATCCCATTTGTCTATTTTTGCTTTTGTTGCCTCTGCTATTGGGGCCATATCAAAAAATCATTGCCTAGACCAGTGTCTAGAAACTTTTTACCTATGCTCTTTTCTAGTTGTTTTTTAGTTTCAGGAATCATGTTTCAGTCTTTGATCCATTTTTGAGTTGATTTTGTATATGGTGCAAGATGATGGTCCAATTCATTTTTCTGCATGTGGATGTTCAGTTTTCCTAACTCTATTGAAGAGACTATCATTTTCCCACCATGTGTTCTTGGCAACTTTGTTGAAGATCAATTGATTGTAAATGCAAGGATTTATTTCTGGGCTTTCTATTCTGTTCCATTGCTCTATATGTCTCTTGTAGGCCACTACCATACTATTTTGATTACTGTAGCTTGGTAGTATATTTTCAAATCAGACAGTGTGATGCTTCTAGCTTTGTTGTTCCTGCTCAAGATTTCTTTGGCTATTTGAGGTCCTTCATGATTCCATATGAATTTTAGGATTGTTTTTCTATTTCTTTAAAAAATGCCATTGAAATTTTGATAGGGATAGGTAAAATGCTTTGGTAGTATGGATATTTTAACAATATTAATTCTTTTAATTCATAAACATGAGATGTCTTTGCATTTGCTTGTGTCTCTAATTTTTTCATCAAGGTTTTATAGTTTCCAGTGTGCAGATCTTTCACCTTCCTGGTTAAATGTATTCATAAGTATTTTATTTATTTATTTGTGATGCTACTGTAAATGGGATTGTTTTCTTGAATTCTTTTTTGAGTAGTTTGTTGCTAAAGTATAGAAATGCTACTGATTTTTGTATGTTGATTTTGTATCCTGCAACTTTATGAAATTTGCTTATAAGCTCTAACAGGTTTTTGGTGGAGTCTTTAGGGTTTTCTGTATAAAGGATACTTCATAAAGTTTATGGAAAATTTTGTATTATCTTTTAATTCTATTTTTCCATGAACTTTTTAAAGAATCCTCATTTAAGATCATTTCATCTGCAAACACAGGCAATTTAACTTCTTCCTTTCCAGTTTGGATGATTTTTATTTATTTTTTTCTTTCCTAATTGCTATGGTTAGGACCTCTACTATGTTAAGTAGAAGTGGTGAGAGTAAGCATCCTTGTTTTATTCCTCAAGCCTGAGCCTACAGGGGCTGACCTAGTGGTGGGATGGGCCTAGGGCTTGGATCCATGGGGACAGGCCTGGTGCCTGGGGCCATATGAACCAGCATAGTGCTGGAGCCAACCTGGACCCTGGGTCTGCAGGGTCTGGCCTGAATCCTGAGGCCACTGGGGTGGGTCTGGAGCCTGGATTCATGGGGGGTGGCCTGGCACAGAGGTCACTGGGGCGAGCCTGTTGTCAGAGTCCATGAAAAAGTCTGGTGCTCACTTTACTCTCCTTCCTCCACCTGGAAAGTATCTCTCTGTCTGCACTGCTGGCTCCCTGGGCTTTTGGGAGGATTGACATGGGTGATGTGAAACTGTACTTTCTACCCTCTTCCGCTGGTCTTGTCTTATTTCTGTGCTTTACCCAGGTGCTTTAATCTCTCACCTGGATTCCTTAACTTTTGTGAAGGTATTTTTGTGCATGTATACTTGTTCAAATTGATGTTTCTGTGAGGGGATGAGTACTGGAAATTACTATTTCTCTATCTTGCTGATGTCACTCCCCCCGATTTAGTTTTTATTATGTCTTCTTTGATAGGTGAGGTCACGGGGTTTTAGGGCAGTGAAGTGAATTTTCAAAACCAAGTAGCAAGTTAGGGCCTCTGATGTTAAATCCCATTTGCTTTCTGCCATGCTGAACCTACCACAGTGGACTCAATGAGCTATGCTTATGGGCTCTGATTAATGGGAAAATTTTACTGACAAATGTATTGGGAATTTCTTCATATTTATGATAAAATTTTATTTAAAAAATTTTGAAGTAGTCCCAGTTTGAAAAACTATAGTTTCTTGTTCCATTTTGTCCTTGGAGTAGAGTAATTGTTTTATGGATAACGTATCCTAACATTCAAAATCCTTATTGTTTGAAAATTGTGATTATTTGCTCAAAGCAAATTGCTTCTAATATGAGTTTATATTTTTTAAATATCACAATGAAACAAATTACACTTAAAATTTATTTTTCTTTAATATCCTAATATGTTTCCTTCTATCTTATTTCCTTCCTTCCTATGTTCCTATATTCCTCGACATCCCAAAATTTAGCATCCTGAATTATGGGAACAATTGTAAAAATTTGAAAACTAATATTTGTCTAATCTTTAATATTTGAATTTCTGGTTTGTGTTTCTCACATAACTGGTGAAGAAAAAGAAAGACCACTGTCTGACCAGATATATTTACTGGTATCCGAGACTATAAGCCTCAAACAATATTGGTAAATCTTCAGCTACTGAGTTTTAAGGAAATATAAAAAAAAAAATTCTAAAAATTAATTTAAATAAAAGCCTGGCTTATGGGGAAAAACCCTGAAAACCATAAGATGATTTTCCATTTTATTGACAGCTGTGAGTCCTTGATCTTATGCCAGAGTGAGTTATTAAACTCAAAGTTATTAAACTTAAGGTTTTCTTTAAGGGAAAAATGTGTGTCATCAGTTGAATTAAGATGCTATTTAAGCAAACTGTGTCTTTGGAACTTGTGGCTCCTGACACACCCAATTAAGGAAAATGGGTTAGCAACATTGGAACTGGCAAGTTAAATATGAGGGGACTTCAAAAAGTTCATGGAAAGATTCATATTATCTTTTAATTCCTTTTTCCACTGACTTTTTGAGGTATCCTCATATTACCAGTGATCCATTTGGTCTTATGTCTTGGGTCTATCAGGTATCTATTTTGAGTAGTACTAACAGATCTCCTCCCATAATCCCCCAAAGAACTAAGTTTAGCAATATGCCACATGGCGTGTCTTAATTTTTTCTTAAAGCATTTTAAAATAAATAATTTATTCCATGAAATGTTATTTCACAAAAGGTTTGTGCTATAGTCTGAATGTGTGTGTCCCTACAAAATTTATATGCTGAAAATCCCCAGTGCAATAGTATGAAGAGGGACCTTTGGGAAGTGTTTAGGTTCAATGGACTCCACCCTTTTGAATGGAATTAATATCCTTTTGAAAGAGGGCCAAGAAGGCTAGCTAGTCCCTTTCACCATGAGAGGACACAGTAGGAAGTTGCTATCTACGAGAATGTGTCCTCAACAGACACCAAATGTGTTGGTGCCTTGATATTGGACATTCCAGCCTCCAGAACTATAAGCAATAAATTTCTGTTATTTATGAATGACCCAGCCTAAGGTGTTTTAGTATAGCAGCCCGAATGGACTAAAACAGTTAGCATGAGTCCAAGTAGGAAGGAGCCACTCCTTGTATATTTGGCTTCATTATTTCAGCACTAAAACACTTCGAAGAGTTTCTTTCTTAGTAAAGCAGATTATTTTGACTACCAAGCTGACCAAAAGGATAAGAGAGAAGTGTGACACTTCAGCCACCAAGAATATAAAAGCTTGTCAACTTTAATGTGAGGTTCTTACCATGTGTGTATGGAACATCACCTGTGAAATAGAATGAAAGGATAGTGTTAGTGTTTCTTCTTATAGAAAAATAAACATGGGTCATTAATTTTCCTTTTTCATAGGGACTTGCTGTGGTAAATTATATTTTCCAAAAATGGAATAGCATTATTCTTGGTTGCACATGCTCTTTTAGAATCTTGCCACCCCCCATACCCAGCCCCACCCCCACACCCCCTACTCCCATTAGGAAGTAAGGTCTTCTTCCCTTCTCTTGAAGTTAGATTTTGTGACATCCTTGACAAACGAAACGCAGCAGAGTGATACAGCATGCCTTCTGAGATGAGGTCATGAGAACAGTGAAGCTTCCTTCTGGCTCTCTCTTTCGGGAGTCTTTCCCTTAGAAGCTAACCACCAGCCTGTGAAGAAGCCAAGCGCCCATGTGGAAAAGCAACATCTAGTTGTTCAGGCCACAGCCCCGGCTGAGCACCTAGCCAAGAACCAACTTCAACCACCAAACGTGTCAATGAGGGAGTCTTCAGATGATTTCTAGTCCCGAGCCCTCAAGCCACCCCATTTGATGCTAAGTGGATTAAAATTGAGCTGTCCCTACTGGGCAATGCCCATATTGCAGATTCATGAGAAAAATAAGTATTTGAGGTGGTTTGTTATGAAGCATAGATAGATGGAAGAGAGCATGGTCCAGAAAAAAAATTTACAAAAGCATTTCATATCATTGCAATAAAAGGAAATAAAGAATCTGTTGTACATGTAAAAAATACTTCTGAAAACTCGGCCTCATAAATGTCTCAAATTCACCAGAAAATTAAATACTAGACAATATGAAGAAAAACTGCCATCTCTGAACATCCTTTTTTCGCTTTATACAACAATGCTCAGCAGCATCTTAAAGATCTCCGCTACCCCCACTTCTCAAAGTCTCAATTCTCCCAGTCCTTTCAAAATGTCCTGTAAGTCCTTATTTGTAGCGAGGATTAGAAATAGTATTTCCAAGAAGATGACTGATCCCATAATGCTCTTTCTGGAAGATCAGCACTAAAAACCCTGGATGTAGATAGGAGCCAAAATGGGCTGAGAAGACAATCTAACGGAAACAAAGTGGCCTTTTCGAATGCCACTGAATTGTTTAAATCAATCAACTAAGCAGTTTTGTTGATTGGAAGGCTTTATTTTTCTTTTTAATGTAAAAAGTTTATCAGTGGGTGGATATCAATCACAATGGGGTTAATATGATTATGAGGATTGACAGTTAATTTATTTAGAGTGCTTGGAATAGTTCCTGGCACAGAAAAACGATGATTAGTGTATGTGTGTATATATGATTATGATTATGAATATGATTGTTAAATCTGTCAGGCTGCATTGGGTAAGATAGTGTAAAATATTATTTAAATACTAAAATAATGCTCATCTGTGATATTCTGCTATGGATAAGAAGAGAACTAAAAAACTAAGTAGTGCTTCAGCAGGCAATTAGAAAACTATGTAGGGCCGAGCCCGTGGCGCACTTGGGAGAGGGTGGCGCTGGGAGCGCAGTAGCGCTCCCGCTGCAGGTTCGGATCCTATATAGGGATGACCGGTGCGCTCACAGCACTCACTGGCTGAGCGCAGTGTGGCCAGTCTCAAAAAAAGGACAAAAAAAAAAAAAAAAAGAAAACTATGTAAACTTTCAAAATAATAACAACAACAAAAAACTTCTTGAGAGATGGTTTTTCTCAAGTTGTGAAGCCCTGATTTGCTGTTGCCATTACAGCTGACAGTAAGTCAGGAATTCTGGAAGCACCATGCAGACTTTGCAGCCCAAGACAGGACACATAGGAACATTCTATTTCGGGCAGGTCTGTTGCTCATTTAATTTTCATGTTGCAGTGGCCTGTGAATCCGTGGCTCTTAAAAAAAAAAAAAATCAGAATCTGTGTAAAAGTTGGAGAACAGATCACAAGACTGACTGCCCTCACTTCTGACACCAAATGCAGTTCAGGGCTTCCTCCACTTTCAGGTTTGAGAGTTCACTAGAAAGACTCAGAACTCACTGAAAACTATTTTAACTCACATTGACAGTTTATCTCAGGGAAAGGAAACAGATAAAAATCAGGCAAGGGAAGAGATATATGGGCCAGAATCCAGGAAGGTTCCAAACAAGGAGCTTCCCGTTATCCTGTCCTCGTGGAGTCATGGACAACGTTACTTTCCTGGCAGTGATGTATGACAATACACATTGAGTATTGCCAACCAGGGAGGTTCACCTGTGCTTGTGTCCATACTTTTTATTGGGCCCAGGCATGTAGTTGACTGTCTGAGTGTCTGACCTTTAGTCTCCAGCTCCTGCTGAGGTCAAGCTGATACTTTTCGTCTCCAGCCCCTCTGGAGGTAGAGTGGATATCACATGACCCAAAGCCCCCGTCATAAGTCACATTGTTAGAATGTCTGCTGTGGCCCAAAGCCCTGAGGTAAACAAAGACACTCTTCCTAGGGATCACCTCCTAGGAGACAAGGGCAAAGGCCAGACCTCTCTTTGGGTAAGGTTAATTCTTTTCTACACACTCTGAAATTTAACTAGCTTAAGTTACTGAATACCTGATCCAGTTTTTTCCCTTGCTGCCCCATGGGAAGGAGGGGAGTAGGTCCTGATCACCCAGGGAGAGTCACAAAATGGGTGTTTATTGCCTCTTCTTAAACAGTTACACGTTTTGATGATAACTTCCAGTGTTTTATCAGTAGGGGAATGATGGAAGTGTGCGGCAGTTTGCTTCTAAGCACATGTGCAAACGTAAGTGTTCTGGTTCTCCTGCAGGAGTCTGTGTCCAAGATGGCATTGAACCACAGAGTTTCCCTTTGTCTTCTATATGTTCCACTAGCTTTGCCTTTATATGTAGATACTGCTTCTTTTTTTCCCTCCAAACATCTTCCATCATCTTCTCTACTTTCTCCACTACTAATTCAGAGGGTACAAATATTGATTAGAAAATAGTACATTGAAATAAATTTTTTTTCCAAAGCAGAGTTGGTAAAAACTTGACTTGAAATTATTGGTGCTGACTTATTTGAATGGTGACTTTTTGCTATACCTTGTTCCACTCATTTAGTTTAGTCACCTCCTGTGATGTGCCAGGTACTAATATGCACACAAATATGCATGCAATATATCCCCTCCTTCCAGTGGGGAACTTTGTAAAAAATACACCTGACCTCTCTTCTTTGTTTTCTGCTCTCCACCTTCCTGTGTTCTCTTAGTCTTCTGGATGGGGCAGGAAGGGCTGGGAAGGTGAACATGTACGTGCAAAGAGGTCCCTCACTCACCTCCTTGCTAACTACCTTTAAGAACTGCCGTTAGAAGGTTACAACATTAAAGGAGACAGAGGTAAATAAATAATGACAACCCTCCAGGTGAAACCAGGTGAAACACTAGTAGAAGTGTGTCCAAAATGTTACTAAATGTGTGAAAATATTTAGTTAACATGGTTGGAGTGGAGAAGCAAGGTAAAGGAACAGATTCTCTATTAGATTTCACCAGTAGATAACAAATTTTGGGGAAAGCTATTTTAAAAGAGAATTGAAAGGAGAAAAAGATGTTTCATTACTTTTAAAGCTTACCATTTTTTTTTCTGTCCTATTAGTTGATGTTTGTCAGGCACCTGTTATGGGTCATTTTCATGATTAAATTGAAAGTTGAGTTATTAATAGGGATGAGTGTTCTAATAATGGACTGACATACAGTTTCAGAGGAGAATAAAATTAGGTAGCTTTATAATAGTAGAATTTTTTTTTTTTTTTTGCACAGCTGGCCAGTATGTACAGTAGTAGAAATTTAAAAAATATATAATTGTTAATTTTATAATACCATCCCTCAGCAGAAAAATAAGCCTTTTCTTTTTCATTAAAAAGAAATCTATATAGATGTAGCCTGGAGAGGATGAAAGTGTCGGTTTTTACATTTAAGGATTTGTGCTTTATGAGCCTTGATATGTTAATGCTTCCTTTGGGGCTCTTCTGGATGAGCACATTGCACAGGTGGCCCCTGAATTTATAGGCACAATAACTGAATGGGGGATATAAGAGGCCAGAGCATTTGTGGCACATGGGATGCAGCTGGCTTGGCCATTTAACAGCCGACTTGAGTTTTATGTGACAGAGCCACTTACTGAAACTCAGGAGACACTCTCGTTCCTGGGACCCCGACCTGCTGCTTTTTCCACTCTCTCTTCCTCTAGCACAGACCAGGGCAGCCTCTGAGAGCTGCTTTGTCAAACTCTGAAATGAGCAAATTAATTTACCGTAATTTATAATGTTCTGGAGCTCCATGAAATGAACATCTGTTAAATGCAACTTCACTTTGTAGCACTTAAAATTTGGTTGAGTTAAACAGTTAAGGGGCTTGGAAACTTGAAAAAAATTAAAGTGCCTGTCTCTGAAGAAAGTTTTAAAAGGCAGAGAACTGGCTCCTGCAAATTAAAGTGGTTATTTTTTATCTGCTAAATTATAAACACTGATTATAAACTTGCTGTTATTTGTCAGGGGGACGGGGACAGGGAAGGAGAGGTGCTTTGACCAGAATTTCCTCAAGATCATTGGAATAGCTATTGCCAGACACTGTTGAGAACCAAAAAAAGAAAAAAAAGGGGGGGGGGGGGAAGACAAATGACTTTACACACACACACAATTTCAAATTTAAAAGACATAGAATTGTTTATGGGCAAATATGAGGGTACATCAAAAAGTTCATGGGAAAATAGAAATAAAAGATAATATAATCTTTCCATGATTTTTTTTTCAAATATACTTGTACTTCTAAACATTCAAGGTGTTCCCCTGCCAGTTTAATCTAAGCTAATGCCTTACCCCAAATGGAGGCACTTTATAGCACCACTATTTTAAGTAAGGAATACAGATCCTGGAAAAATAGAAGAGACATGAAAACATGAGAGGAATGGAGAAACTTAGAGAGAGCGAGATATGAAGCAATATAAATGAGAAACAAGGAATGATAGAAAAGAGGTAAAATTATTGCTTACCTTACCTTTGCACATTATTTGTGGGCATGATAATTAAGATATTAATTTACTTTTTGTTTAGAGAGCAAAAAGTAGAACTTATTTGCAAACAACAGGTGTTATTGGATTGTGTTTTCTGGAAGCTTGAGCTCTTTGAGGAGAGAGAGGTTGGGAATGAGCATGTTGCTGTTCCTTGAGGCTGGGGTGGAACTGAGAGCAACATACTCCCCACTGGGAGGTGGAAAGTCCTCAGAGGGGAATGCCTGACAGGTGGGCTCCGGCCTCTGGTTTCCAGCTTCAACTGAAATTCCCTCATGTTACCTGTGTCAAAAGAGCAGCAGGTTGCCAGGGCCCCTTGTGAGCATTACCTGCAACAGCTAATGAACTTGGGCACTGAGGTCAGACATACCTGAAATTCAATCTCAGCTTTTTTTTTTATTACTAGCTGCTCAATATTGGGCAAGTTACTTTGTTTTTCCATCTGTTATCCATGGTTGTTGTAAGGAATTAACTGTAAATGTGGGTAGAGCATTGAACAGTGCCTGGCACAGACTTGATATTTAATGTTTAATAATACTAGCTAGTTTGTTTTCTACTAAAGGGTTCTGCTTTCAAAAGTTCAGGATGTACTTACGTGAGGCAAATAATTGTTATGCTCATAGCAAATCATGATCCTTGGTTCATTTAAGTTAGACTCCTAAGAATACTTAACAGAATACATTTTAGTATTATTACTGTGTGTACCCAGAGAAATAAACCTACACTTTCTTTGGGATGTTGTATAATTCAAATTATTTACCACTTCAGATTAGTATTTCTCTAACCTACAGTAAAAATAAGATATTTTTATGCAATAAAAACACGTTAACATGATAGGTTTTGGATTTCTTTGTCCAAAAGTACTAATGGATTACACTAAATTATTAGCACAGGTTTTTTAGTTTCCCCCATTAGTTTTATATCTATATATATATTGTGTATGTGTTTATTTGCCTGTGTGTTGTGCATGTACATTCACATGTATGTGCCTTAAGAAACCTGATGTTCTTTAACCTCAGCAGTTTAATGGATGTTGACATTATCACATTGGCCTCATAAGCTCTGTGATTCATTTAAACAACCAACCAGACCAGAATAAATGGAGAAAATGACAGGGATAGATAAAGTGTTTTTAAAGCATGTTATGTAATACATGGCCTATACTGATAGAAATCATTCTTCTTAAGGGGTATTCTATAAGGGGTGACAGGTGTTGCTTATTTGTTCTGCAGTGTTTTTTTTTTTTTTTTTCTGTTTTTTAACATGGTCTCAATTTGAATAATAACATAATTTCTACCTGTTTTGAGTATTTATTAGAAAGGGATATTTTTAGTCGGGAATTTAATATAGCTTATAAAAAAGATTAGCTGAGAATAACTGAACCCATGCAATGAAGTGAGAAATATACACTGTTAATTAACAGTTAATTTAATATGACGTATAGTCCACAAAATGCATATACCCAACAGGGTGGTTATAATGGTCCTTCGCTAAAAATGGGTGGAACTCTTGGCCAGCTGTGGCTGGCACTATTGCTTTCTTTATTGATGGGTCTATATTGGAATGTTTTTTTCCTTACGTGAGAGTTTAACACAGATTGTGAAGAATTTTCTTTCTCCTCCTGCAAGTGATCAAAGTTGTCTTTAAGTTTCTCTTTTTTACTTCCCATTAACTTCCAGATCTAGGCAAATGCTGAACAATAGAAGAGCTGCTCTGATGACATATGCTGGCTCTGAAATATCATCTGTTTTACCCTGGGAAGAATGACTCTATTTCTTTGAGCCACAGTTTTGTTTTCTGTTTCTAGGAGTTGGCCACAGAGATTGAAGAAACTCAGCATACTCTAGATCAGGTTTTTACTGAAAAATATTTTTATTTTTTTTCTTGAAAAAGTTATGGAATAAAAAAAGGGAATTCATGGTCACAAAGTAAATTGTTTCAGTCGCAAACATTGCCTCAAATATTTTCTCAAGGCTCATAGAGAATTAGTTTGCAGCAGTAGAATGACTCAAAAAAGTCAATATCTAGTAGATTTTTAATAGAGTTTCACTAATCTAGGTAATACATTCTTCTGTTAGTGGAAATATCTTGATTACACAGAAAAATTCATTGATTAGCCTTGTTTAAAAATGTAAGCTCATCGAGCTAATAATAGGCTTTTCTGACTTCTAAAAATTTATCCCCAAACAATTAAAACCATACGCACAAACTAATCATCCTAGTGTTCTATATATTAATAGTAGAAAATTGGGAAAAAACTGTGTCTCCATTAATTCAAGGCTGTTTCAATAAATTATTGTAACAAGGATAATGAAACACTTTGAAGTGATTTCAATTGATATATTATTATTGATATGGGAGGATGTTTGTGGTATAGTTTTAATTGAAAAAACTATAGAATAGCAGTACAGTATAATTTCTATATTGAAATTTTAATAAATTTCCCTTATTAAATTGATGACAAGATCATGAGTGATTTTAAATTTCTTCTCTTTGATTTCTGTATTTTCTAATTATCTGTAATGGATATGTATTACTTGTAATACGATATATCAGAATGTTATGCACATACTCTAATCTATCAATCAAATATTTCAGTTAATAGAAAGTTTCAAGATATATTAGATATTGATTCATTGGCTTTTTCATTTAACCACACATTATGAACATCTTTTCACATCAGTACATGTTTATCAACCTCATTCTTTTAAAGCTATATTCTGTTTTATTGCTTAAATGTTCAGTAATTTAGCCTTTTCTGTCTTGGTGGACAATATTGTTGTTTTGATGCTATAATAAAACTACTTGTATAAATACCTTTCCATACTTGTAGGAGTATTTCATAAATTTCTCACAATGAAATTGCTAGACCAGAAGCAATACTAATATACTGATAGAAAAAAATTAGAGTTTGCTTCCCCCCCCAAATATCCTTTTAAAATTCTATCAGTTTTTGCCCATATCATCAGGGTATGATTGTTGTCATTTCCCTAGATCCTCAAAAACACAGGTTATAATCCATAGCTGTGCTCTTCAAAATGGATACATACCATTGTGTGACTATTTGAATTTACATTAATTAAAATTCCATACAACTAAAAATTCAGTTTCTCAGTCACTGGTCATATTTCAAGTACTCAATAGCCACCTGTGGCTAGTGGCTACTATAGTGGACAGCATATATAAAATATTTCCATCATCTCAGAAATTGCTATTGCACTGTGCTATTACAGTTTTAACCCTCGTTAATTTGGCAAATGAGAAATATGTTCTTGTAACTTTCATTTCTCTGGTTCTTTAAGCTGAGCATCTTTTTAAAAACATAATTCTTAATTATATTTATGTTTCTTTTCTGTGAGTTGACTTTTCTTATCTTTTTCTAATTTATGTACTGCATTATCAATCTTATTTATTTTACAAGATCTTTATTTTATGGATATTAACCCTTATAAACATGTTGCATCGTTTTTCTGACTGTTTACTATTTATCTCCAACTACATTTATAGTGCCTTGCAATATATATGTTTAAATATTACCTCATATGTAGTCAGTGTGTAGTTTCTCTGTGGTCTGATCTTAATTTCAACCTAAAGAAACAAAACTGCCTAAAGAGGTGTAAAAATATTTCTCTGTGTTCTCTTAGTACTTTTATTGTCTTTTACATTTACATAAAAATTTTTATATAGGATGTGAGATAAGAGTTTATTTTGTTTCCACAAGTGACTAGTTTTCCATCCCTAATGCTTTAAAATACCATCATTATTGTTTAATAAATTTTTCTCTAGATCTATTTTTAGATTCTACTACATTCTATTGTTCTGCTTGTTTTTGTGCATACCATGTTAACTTTATTGCTGTTGCTTTATATTATGTTTCAGTAGCTTATAGAACAAGTTGTCCAGTATTGTGGTTAATTTTTCAAAATGTCAATTATTGTTATGTGTTTATTCATTCAGAAAATTTATAACTGTTTGTCAGATTCCATCACCACAAACTGTATTTTCATTTAAATTGCATTAAATATACAAATAAATGTAGGAGAATTAGACCTACACAATTTTGAGATTTTTCATCTAAGAATGTTGAATTGTTTCTTAACTTTAAGGAAGTACATTATATCTGGTGATGCTCAATTTCATATTTGTAGTTCAGTTTGATTTTTACACCTGTTTATATCATTTTAAATTTTGTTTTAGCCATCCAGCATATAACCTAATCTGCTTAGTTTTGTGTCATTCAAAAATTTTTTTTTTGTCCTTTTTGAGACCAGCTGCACTGCGCTCAGCCAGTGAGCGCACCGACCATCCCTATATAGGATCCGAACCCACGGCGGGAGCGCTGCAGCGCTCCCAGCGCTGCACTCTCCTGAGTGCGCCACGGGCTCGGCCCTCATTCAAAATTTTTGATGAGGATTTCTTTATATGTTCAGCAAAAATAATTGTTAAAAATGCTAGCAGGATGGAATCAAGCACACAGTTCATATGGTGTACCACATTTAATGGCACAGATTTGTGATCTATTTTAGTAATCTCTAGTTCTATTTAACATAAAAATTGTATTTTTAACATAGAATTCAATTCCTAAAAAAACTTTTAAAAATTATTCAGGAAGCCTTTGCTGATCTTTATTGTCTTCATATCATCATTTTATATGCTAATTCTTATACCATTAATATATAAAAGTTATTGATTATTGAGATAGATGTTCGGCAGAATGCCCAACAACCAGGCTTTACATCATGAATGCAGCACGTAATATACTCCCTCCCCCACAAATAAACTCAGTATTCCTCTGCTTCCTTTTCAAAGTCTCACCCTCATGCAAAGGTTCAAGTCAGATCTCTCCTGTGTGTCCATTCCTGCTTGTGCATTTATCTGATATTTAGCATAGTCACGGAGACAATGAACGTCAACTCTGGCCTTTAAGTCTTGTCACAAAGAAGGGATAAAAAAATCTACTGCCCTCAACTTTGAATCTAGTGCTCAGTGGGTGAGCCCTGATAGAGTACCCATTTGCTTTCCTCCCAACCATCTCCATATGGATCCCATGATTACTAGTTTGTAGTCGAAGTACCATCCAAAATGAAATCTTGCGTTGAACCCCCACAGCCCCTTTATTTTTGGGAGGCTGAATTCTATATTTAATCCCCAGCCATGCTGGCTGAGGCATTGCCTCATTCTATCTTCTATTGCTACCCCAGGATACGACCCTTCTATTGCTACGTCCAAGATACGACTTGCCTGCATATAGGTATCACTACTTTCCAGATTCACATCATCATGACCCCACCTTATGGAATGCAGTATACATACTGTAACAGCTTGAGTAGGACCCCAATTCACAGTCTCTCCCTTAGGCAATTAGTTTGGCTTTTGGTAATTCTGATTGAGTCCAACTCTAAAGTTATTCCACATTTCACAGAGTCAGAATTATCCTGGTTACAAATTCAGTACTTGTTTTTTCCTCCCAGCCCACTGTTCAGGTAGCTTCAGACATTTTATCTGAGACTATGAAGATTATGAAATTATTATGTCTTCCTTAACAAGTCTAGCTCAATTATTTTTTCATGCAGTTTGTAATTTATTTTAAACTCCTAAAGGGCAGGAATTGTGCATTATTATATCTGTCATTGTTTTAGTAACCATATTTCCTGGGAAAAGATCCAGATACATGATTTGATAAATTTTAGTATACTTATAGGGCCACAGGATGGATTATTTGAAATAGAACATGACAATATATTCTGACTACTACGGTTGCCTTATTTGTAGCAGTGTCTTACATGCAGTATATGAAAAATGTTTCTTGGTTTATATGTATAAATATTATGTGAAATACACTGGCTGAAGAAACATTTTCTCAGTTATGAAAACTCATAGTTATTATTCTCATTGAACTTTTAAATGAATTGCTCTGCTGAAATTTTTTCTCTAAAAATTCTTAGCATTTATTTATCATGTCAGGGAGACCCTTCCTCACTCGGTACATAGAATAGTCTTTTCAACATAGCACCTGAAGGGGTCACTCATGCATAGGACAAGTAATACTCTCTCGGTGGCATGTACTCTTGATTTGAACAGTAAAATGTCTGAGTGGTGACAGAAATATTTTGTGTCACTTTCTGGGGGACAGAGCAGTTAAATTCTGTCTTGAAATAAAGGTTGTTTTCCTAATGAGTGTGTTCAGACTTAGGAACTTAAGGAATATTCTTTTCATCATTTCTGAAAAGTTTTTATTTTCTTACATTCTTCTAGAAGCTTGTTTTAAGGATAAAATGAAACTTGGAGCACATAAGCATTAGAGAGATTGGATTTTCAAAGTCTTTGTAGGAAATGAGAACAAAGTCTTTTCAGACTTTTTCCCTCTATTTTTCCATGAAGAAAGCATTTCTTTTTTAGGAGCAGGGGTAGGAAGGATTATAATTGCATAGACATATTGTTTTTTTCAAACTTTAATTCACTCATATTTTTCAAATCCAAAATATAGCTCAAGGCAGTATTCTCTTACTTCATGGTTTATTACTGATTTCACTCTAGGCAAGAATAGAAGAACACAAGCAGCTCTGGCAATTAGATACTGCTCTGATAAAATCTTTTCATAATACTGAGATTTTTTTCCTATAAAAAAAATGGGACAGATCAATTTTACACAAAAGGAGCTACCTTGGGAATTGTGACACATATAATTGTTGTATATTTCATTAAAAATATGTGTGCCTAAATATTCTAGTAAAGTAATTACACAATAAAATTTTGTATTGCTTTTGAAATGGCTCAAGTCCATCTGTGACAGAAAATTAGGTAGAAAGTCCAATTTCCCTCTCCTTTTCTGAGTAGGCTTCTTTATTTCTACATTTAGGTTAGGTTGACATCTTATAGTACTTTTATAGAGAAAAGTATGCTCACTTTTCTAGGTTATGTTTGACACTTGCATTTTTTTTAAGCAAGCAATACTCATTGATTAACCTAGAAAGTTTCTTTATGCTTTGTTAATTTGATGGACCAGGCAATTTATTAGGTGTTTCCTGTTTTTAACTGCAGTCTGATTCTGAAGGAAATGAGCAGTGTCTGTGGCACAGCAGATGAGTCTGTGTCTGATGAGAGCCATGTGGGCCAAACTCTCATTTTTCATAAGTGCTGTCATTTTACAGATGTATGACCTTTTTCTTCTTTCTTCAGGGGAGGAGGAGCTGGGGGAAGAAGATAATGCACAGTGTTCATTTGAGAAACTCTTGTAGGAAGATACACAAATCATGTCATGTAAACCAGAACAGGCTAAGGAAACCTCACATCTCTTTTCTGAAGACAATAACAGATAGTACAGAGAAAGATGGAGTCAAAGATGATTAGGAAAACAGGAATGGTTAATGGATAACAGCAACGTGGCGCCAAGCTGTTCATTCTGTGTCATAAAGATATGAAGCCATACAAACAGAAGCCAGGTAAAAGGTCTCTCTATGAATATCCAATCAATGAGGTTGTAGATTTGTGCTTTGGACTATTTGATGAAGAATAATGTGAAGCATGGAGAAGTTACTTGTAGAAAATTAAGCTATTCCTTACAAGTTGCAGCACACCCAGGGCTGGCTTCCCAGGTGTGTGGTGTGACCAGCGCAGTCATGCAGAGCCCCAAGTGAGAGGGCCCAGCACTTGTTAAATGCACCACTTTGCCTTGCATTTTCATCTTGCTCAGGGTCTCCTAAATTATGTAGCCAGCCCTGAGTGTGCCTAATAAATTGTGTAGCTGTATTTCTTGTGTTTTTAATACATGGCACTCTCACTTTTAAATTCTAAAACCCTAGCTTCACATGATCCTTGCAACCAATGGTGGTTCAAATGGTTGTCACAGTGAGAGGAGAGAACCCTTAGGATCTTGTCAACATCTAACCCACCTTCTCTTCACCTTTATTTCAGCAAGGCTATAACTGATAAAAAGTTGAGATCACTTTCACATCATAACTTATGTTTCAGATAGGATGAAGAAAAAATTTATTCTTAGATTGTTTTCCTAAGTAGAACCAAAGTACTATGTTCTCTAAACTTGATCAACTAACACGTACACACACACACGTGAGCATGCATATCTAGAAATAAGCTCAATAATAAAAATTATGTTACTTTAAAACACAATTTTACTTTATAATATGAAAATACACTGAATCCAGTGGAAAATTTTCATAAAAATGAAGATATATAACTCCATAGCATCTCCTTGTGAAGATCTCCTTGTGAATAAATCACTACTATATTAAGTCTTCGTTTGGAATAACTATTCTATATTATCATCACACTGTGAAAAAAGATTTATTAAGAAAACTATTATTTTTTATTTCATTCTTGTTAAATTATTTTCTAATATTGAGCTAGTTATTTTTTGTAAGCTTTTAAAGTGGGTTTAACAGTGCTACATTATAAAGTGATTTTCTCATTTTATTTTGGAGAATATCTTTGTTTGATTCATCTACTTTACTTTGCCCTGTAATAAAATCTCATGAGATGTGAGTGTAACTGATGAAAGCCCAGTGAATTATCTCCTCTGGGGTTTATTTGACTTCATTATTAAAGGGAATTTTCTAATCTGAGCTTCCTAGTAGCAATCCCCACCTCACGTACACCATAAACTATGCTGGGCGCCTTTGCTCATACTGTTGCCTCTGACCAGGAGTTAATGTTTATTTTGAGGGGAACTACAAAGGGAGAATCTCTTTCACTTTACTTGTTCTTTTTCAAAAAGAAGATAACATAGTACACAGCTACACAGATTGTATCTAATGATAAATGTTGGTCAACTCTGATATCAATTAAATCAACTTTTCATGCATTCGTCTTAATGAACACCCAATCAATCTAAAAGCTTTCCAGCAGGGTGCAAATGGACCTTTAAAAGACAGTTGCCAAGCAATTTATTTTTTACAAATCAATTCTATACTTTAATTGAAGTATATGTTGAAAACATCTAATCTATTACATAGTTTTTTTAAAAAACAAGACCTTACCCACAACCCAAACTGTTAATTATTGCACAGTCAAGACTGCAATTAAAGGCTGGAGATATTTGTCTGGTGAGATAACAGAGGGAAGAAAACAGGGGACACAATCTCACTCTATGGGGCAGTTACATCACACTTGATAGCTCTGCCATGGATGCTATTGTGTTTGTTCCTTAGCAGAATGTCCTAGTCAATAGATATGTAAAAATAAAGAGCAATTGAGATGTGCATCTGCCTGGCTATTGGAAAGGAACACACCTCTATAAAAGGCCTGAAAGATACTATTCTATCCCAGTGCTTCAAGCTCAATCTTTCTCTTTGGTTAATTTCTCAGGAAAATGTTATTGATGGCAATATAACTATCCAATCATTTATTTACTCAAAGATAAGGGACTGTCTGTAAACTCACTTAAGATACACATAGCAATTCTTTTAAAAAACAAGTATGATTTTTTTCATAAGACAGTGTATCCAATAGGATAGAGTTAAGACAATAGAAAGATATTTAAGAGTAAAGATAAGTATCCTTTTATTTTCATAACAAAACTTGAAAGCTTTAAACTTGCGGCTTCCTCTAAGGTGGCTCTAATTTGTTTTAAGTATTATTTTAAAGTCTTTTCCATTACTTAGAAAAATTTGTTCCTTTAATTTTCATCTTCTCAACTTCAAATTTTAAACCACCTATCTATGAAAGTACATTTTTTTCTCTTTCGTTTTCTTCTTTTAATGATAGTCAAGTTCTTATCATAATCTCTGAGGTCAAGGTATTTGAAATTGCATAAATACTCAAATTCTGTTTATTTTTTTACTTTTGTTTTGAATTGTCCCTCATTTATGTAATCCCTTTTAAGAGTGTCCACTGTATATTTGGATTAGGTACACTTGCACATATCTTTCAACAGCATTCTATCCATCTTGATTCAAAGGACATTGATTAAAATCTATCCAGAGATTAAGTTTTTTTCCCCTGTAATAGCATTACTGTATTATAATAGTTTCTATACTTGACAATAGAAATAAGATACTATATTTTCATCTATTTGTTGAAATCTCCATAAAATATGTAAAAAATGTAATGATAGACATAGTTATAACAATGGTGATGTTTTGAATTGAGTCTCAAATTAGGTCAAGAGATATTTAACAGAGTTTTTGGATACATATAACTGTTATAACTACATATTTCTAGTCTTATGACTTGAAGGAAACATTTTTTCTTGCCATAAAAATTGAAGATGACCTAAGAGAAGTGTAACGAAGCCACAAAATAAAATGTTGAGGGGACAGGGTTTGAGAGAGGTTAGGGATCATTCTTAACTCTCCTTGTACCATCTTACTGATTGAATTATGTTGAGATTCTAAATAATATTTTTCCTTTTACTAGTTCATAATAAGTACAAGTAAATTTTAAAAACTAGTCATGGAATTTAATGAAAGGGTTTTATGTGAATCTAAAAACCCTGTGGGAATTGATCTTTCCTAAGGTTTTAACGTTTTCAATTATATCTGATGTACATGTACATAGATTTATATGAAATCTGAAAACACTGGGCTCTCCTTATACTCTGGAATCTTCTTGAGACTTTTTAATCGGACCCCTTTAATCTTTCATTTATACTGAGCCTTCAGGAAGGCTTGTAGATCCCAATTTAAGGCTTAAATTATTACCCAGACAGATTCTGAGTATTAGGAAGCTCAATATTATCATTGTGATAGAGTGTATTCCAGCTCTTTCTTCTTAACAAATGCAATGACATAATCGAATAGGATGTTGAGAGTTGATTCCCCATTTTGTGTGTAACATCTACTAGGCAGCAATTCTGAATTGAAACAATGTAGCAAACTTTCTAAAACTTTTTTTTAGGCTTTTGTGCAGGAAATTAAAAACAAAATACCAAATAGAATGTCTGTTTTGCTTAACTATGGGATTGTAAAATTTACTGTTCAAGCAACAAGTACCTCAGAAAATGACATCCCAGGAATGGACCAGTCATAAACTCCTATGATTAAACAATTTGTTTGATAATCATTCAAAGGGACCCCCCATGTTCTTTCTCTTTTTGGACACAGTTGTTTTTCTTATCTTCTGAGGCCTGAGGCATCTATTTGCATTTGATTTGCATTTTGTTCTGAATAGGAAAAAAGAGAGCAGGGAGATAAGAGAAAGAAAGAAAAAACAGTTCCAGATATTTAGCAGTAACCAATTCCTTGGTGTTAGTCTGTGCTTTTGAATATTTTATAATTTATAAACTGAAAACACATTATGCTCTGCTTTTCAAACAGGCTTCGTCACATGCCTTTCCTAAACCTTTTAAGACATTAGGCTTGTGACTGAGATAAAAAATATGCATTCTTGATTTTTCCATATCTCTTGCGGTGCTACATGGTGGGAATGGAAGAATTAGAGGAGGTTAGAAGGAGGTCTAACTGCCAGCTAATCATCTGCAGAGGCAAAACTGATTTTTAACTTCTCACTTTTATTGACAAAAATACGTTGATTATTTTAAAATATCAAGAGAGTATATGCTAGCTAAAGAATTTCTGATTTCTTAAGCATCATCTTGACACAATATTTTGTGAGATGCTACTGAGAGATTTGTTGAACCTCATCGAATGAAGGTCAACTCATCAATTCTTAACAGGAATATAAGTTGAAGCTGATTCCTAATAGCTTTTGGAATGTAAAAGAAATGCTGACCTTTAGTCCAGATGTCAATGGAAGCAAAGTGAAGAGCCAGAGAGTTTTGGGAAGGAAATTTATACATTGCTGATAAGAGGTGGAGATTGTCTCTGTGTTTCATATACCGGAATCCAGAGGTAGTGTTTCTAGTTCTGCTCTTATAAGACCAGGACCAGTCACTTAACCTTCATTTTCTTTGCATGAATGAGGATCTACATTGGCAACTTGTTTTTTCTGAGAAAATAAAAACTGTATTAATGCAGCATATTAACTAATTGCTGCATGTATAATATAAATGATTTGAATTTTCTAAGAGGGAAATCCTATTAGCTGAAGACCAGATCTGGAAACAGAGGAACATTGACTAGAAGGGCAGAGTCTGGCTGTTCTTTGAAAAGGGTGTCCATGGGCCATGCAGCTTCCAGACAACTGCCCAAGAGCCAGGCAGTGCAGGGATCCTGTAAAACTTCAGCCCTTGAATTCTGTAGTGATAAGGGAGGCCGTCTGGATTAACAACCCTGTCAAGGGTAACCCTCTGAAGTGCTTATTTGTTTAGAAAAAGAACCTCATTCATCATCAGGGAGTGATAGAAATGGGGGCTCTCTGACACTATATCTGAAGACTCTATGGGATGTATGGGCTCTCTTGGCACCTTTCAAGAAAAGAAAGAGAAGGAGAAAAGACACTGTTTCTAGTCAGTGTTTCAACATAGTATTAAAAAGAAATGTATTATACATGTTCAAAAAAGCTGTTTTTTTATGATACTGTTTTCATCCCTTGTTTTAAAAATAAACCTGTTTAAGGAAATATTTATCTTAAATACAAATTGGAGATGACAAACATGGTTATATTGTTAAATAACATAAAGATGGCCAAAAGAAGAAAGTAAAATCTAAAATTTGAATTTCAGTTTGCCTTCTAATTACTTTTTAAAAATTACTTTGAAACCTCTTTTATCAATCAATTCTTCTAGTCCAGCATGTGGATCTGGTATTTATTTTCTCCAATAAACTGATTATAAGCCCAAATAAGTTTTATTGTTTAAAATGCTATAGCTGAAATAATGATTTTAAAAAAAACTTTTGAGATTTCAGATTTTTGATAGTCTAGAATTTTTAATGTTATAAAAATAGAGAAGATTCAAAAGCAAATATTATCTGAGAGAACAGATGACCATAACTGATGTTAAAACTGAGTGCCCTGAGTATACATAAGAATAGCATTACTTGGTAGATAGGTAAAATATTAGGTACAATATTTGATCAGTTATGATTGGCAATTAAAGGTAACTTCTGTGATAAGTGTATATACAATGATTAATACTATTAAAACAGTATTTTTAATACAATTTTACTTAAAACAGAAATGACATATTTCAATTACTATATGTATTTATATAGTACGTAAATCACAAATACTATATAGTGATATATTCATATATCAGAAGCAAGAGTGCATATATAGATATAACCTACAAAATTCAAAGCATATATGCACTATATTATAACTGTAATTTATTGAGAGTTATTATTTGCCAATAATTATCTCTTTCTTAAAAACATCCCTGCAAGTAGATATTTTGGTCTTAGTTTATATATGAGGAAAGTGAAGTTTGGGGAGGTTACATAGTATGTGCAAGGCCACAGAGCTCATGTGGTAGAAAAAAGACTTGAAGGAAGAGTCACTTTGGTGCAAAGCCCTCACCCTTCACTCTTAGCCACATTGCCTCCCTTTAATATATCTACACATATCTGTCTGCAGTGTAACTCCTATTTCTAATAAAGCTGTGTGCAGTGCCTTTCTCAACAGATCTTTCAAATACCCTAATGGCTACAAAGGGAAAAAAACAAACAAAACAGATACAGTGGTTGATACTTGTTACCATCTAAGAATCAAACCCAATGTAAATGATTATATGTTGGAAGAGAACAGGCTGACATCAGAAAAAAAATTGTGGGGCCAGACCTGTGGCTCACTTGGGAGAGTGTGGCGCTGGTAGCGCTGAGGCCGCGGGTTTGGATCCTATATAGGGATGGCCGGTGCGCTCACTGGCTGAGTGTGGTGTGGACGACACCGAGCCAAGGGTTATGATCCCCTTACCGGTAAAAAAAAAAAAAAAATTCTGTTATAAGCAGTTTGTTTCTGATATCATCTCACTACTCTTTCTGTCTACTTTATACCCTTCCAACACCTCCTGAAGTCCCCCACATTACTGCCTTACTCAGATCTGACTTCCCAGGAACTTCCTCCACTTTGATTTCCAGGGTCTTCGTTTCTCCTGAGTGACCATGGGTAAAAATAGATTATCCTAGTAATCTAGTTAATGTGGTAGTAAGTTAACTTGGACCTATTCAGAGAAATATAATAACAATAATAATGATACAAAAGAAGAAGAACAGACAATAATGACAACCAAAACCACCTTTTCACATGCATGGCTTGACACTGAGGACTGAAACTATCTACCATCCCCTTGTATCCCAGCCTTCCCTAAATTTGCTGTCAGCATTGATATGACGAGTATTTCATGAGACTCTTGCCCAGGCAAGTGGCTTGGTTGTTCATTATAGGAACTTCCCTAAAGATCCACCAAATCTTCAAAGGAAAATATCAAAAGATATTTAGGGCTAGACAAATTTATCCTATCTTTACCCAGTTCTAATCAAGCTCCTTAAATGAAAGACCCACCATAAACCAAACTTCCAATTCTCAATAAAATTTTGATCTTGCTTCTTTCTGCCTTCAAGACACTGTCAAAGCTCTGTCCAGGTTGAGCTCTCCCTTACCCTGGTAAGCAATAAACTCAGCTCTCTCTTATCAACAGGTTGTGTTAGTACTATTTAGGCAACTGGCATTTGACAATAATAACTAATAATTACAGAGCACAGTAAATAAGTGTGCTAGGTATCGCAAATGCATATGCGCAACACACACACACACACACACACACATTCCATTTAATCCTCATAACAACCTTACAAAGTAGGCATTAATATTATCCCTATATTACTTACGAGGGAACTGAGACCCAAAGAGGTGTTAAGTAGCTTGTCCAGATGACAGAGCTTCTTAAGTGGACTTCTAAACTGTCTCTTGTAGTACTCAACCACCAAAGAGATATGTCTTCAGGAGTCCTCTACAGGAACGACGGTTAAAGTGAGTTCCATGGAACTCAGACTTAGGGAGATAGCTGTTACTCGGTATGTGTTTTTAGTTAGACTAGCTGCTATCATTGTCTGCAGGTGGTCCCAGCCTTGCACAGGAAACAGTCAGGTTGAAGGAATTAGTATGGTATGTTAGTCGAGGTAGGAGCATTGTTCTCTTCAGTGTCAGAATGAGGTATGTTTAGCATAGATAATAGTCTTCAGTGGACAGTTTCCCATGCCAACTCTATCTGCAATTGCAGACCAGACTTACATCAATCAGGCAGCCTTGCCCATGTTGTGCTTGTGTCCAACAGAGAGCACTTACTCATGGGGAAAGGCCTAATTGCACAGAGGAAAAGAAGCTGCAGGTGAAAGCTCAGCAACTTCATACTCTTGAGTATCAATCATACTCGGTGTTTTAACAGTAAATCGGTATAATTCATTAATAGTAAGAATGACTGGAGCAAATTCTTTTCTTGATAATCTATCAATTCTCTATTGATGAATTTCTAGGTAAATGGGACTGGTTACATTCCCTCTACCACTGTCTTTCTTTTACCCAGTGTTCCATGACAGTGCAAGTGTTCCCTGCTATTAGAATTCAACACATCCCTGATTTTGGATAGGCAGAATTTGGGAAGTACAGGACACCTGTATGTTTCCTGGTCCTCTTTTTCTCTGTCTCTCTCTCTCTTACAAATTCTTTCTAACCTTTTCATATTTCCATCTTGCTTTGTGCTTTTCATGATGTTATCACAATTTTGCATTAGGTTCCTTTAGGTGGTGAGTAGGTTGATATGTGTTTTGTGACCTCATCATCTGGAGAGTGAGCCTCTGATGAATTGCTGATTGATAAAATGTTGCCTGAGAATTATACTCCTGGGACCATTTAGCTTCCTGGAAACTAGGAACAGGGAGCTCTGATACTGTTTAAGAATTAGTATAAAAGAAAATATAAATTGTGGCACATTTAAATACTTCTGAAATCCTACATGAATGTCAAGTGAACTACTCAATAGGATTCTAACTGTTTTTATGTTATATTATGTATGCACATACACACATATGTACACACGCACATGCATATGTATATTCACATTTTAATACACAATATCATATTACTTTTTCTAAAATAACTCCTCTGCTTGAAATCTTCCTTCATTTACAAAATAAAATCTGACATACATTCTGGAGCTCATGGCCCTTATCTCTGCTTGTGGTGCTTACCTGCTGTGGTTTTCTAGTGCACAGCATCTCCAACTTTAATGTGCCTGTGAACATGTGGGCAGGGATCTAGTTACAAAGCAGACTTCGATTCAGTAGGTCTAGGGTGAGGCCCAAGATACTGCCTGTCTCACAAGCTCACAAGTGCTGCTGGCAATGCTGATCTCTGAACCACATGTCAGAGCAGGGAGAATAGTTTCTAGAGGCTTGCTCCTTGAACAAACAATCGTTTTTGTTCCACTCACTACCACTTTCAACAATCTTTTGGCTCTCCTGCCCACTTGCTTTGCTCAGGTTGTTTTCCGTTTGCTTCTCTTCTCGGACATTGGTATTATCTATAGAGATTTAATGAGCAGGATAACTCTCCCCAGCCACACCCTTTTCAAAAGACACATCTCTCTGTTCTTGAAGGAAAATCTTTTGCGTTCCAGTTTCCTGAGCAAATGTATTTCTTTGAACCAGGCCCTTACTCTCTCAAGCATCCTAAGGAAATGGAGACTGCGAGCTTCTCTGAACGAGGTCAGGCAACACCGTAAGTCACCAAAGGGCCAGGCACAGATTGGGAATACAGTCAGGCAGAGAGAAATAACACGGTTTATAAAGACATTAAGAAATTAATCATAAGTTTTCCTTCTCTTTTTCTACCGCTAAGGAAAAAACACTGCAGTCTCAGGATGGACAACGCGGGTAATTCCGGCATTTAAGAAATAATGTGCAAAGCAGAGCCCCCTAGCCCGTCCTGTGCATTAGAAATCGTCCAGATTTCTGCTGTGACTCTTCTAAACGTTTGCCCCCCTTCAACATGATTTTGGAGTAATTATCTTATAATATTCAATGACAAGCTGCCCTAGAAAGTGCTAATTAATACACAGGAGAGTCTCATCCAATATTTATACCGTTGATGGTGCAGCGCTCCTAGGCGCGAGGACGGCGGGGGACACTGGCGTTAGCGCACTGTCGCCTGAGCCTGGGTTAATCCCCATGAGCGCGATCCTGTCGTTCGGATCAGCTGTTCTCAGGATGCTGAGAAAACCCTTCGGCCTCTCAATCCTGACTTCTGGCAGAGCTGCTGCTTGCGTTACAAACAAAGTGAAACCCTCCGCTCACCTGGCTAAACTACCTGATCCTAAGTCGGCTTTTAAATTGTCACTTAATAACTCCGAGGCCCTCCAGCAGATACCCTGCAAATTCTGAGGTCAGTAAGGCCTAGGAGGAGTGAAGATGAACCAACAAAGCGATTTTTAAAAACGGACAGTAAATTATTTACCTAAATTGCATTTTGTTTCTTTTATCTGAGAATTAAGGTCAGAAGTCATCTTCATATAATGATGTATGACCCTCAGACTTCATAGAAGGCTACTTGGGTTTGTGTAAAAATCAGGTATTAAAACCAAAACTGCATTTTCTATTAAAATTTCTTTTGAAAAAAAATTTACTAATGGCATACTGTAAAGAGCTTAAAATTTTAACATCTGCATAAGGCTGGATATTCTCGCTTCTAATTAATTCAGCAATGCACACTTTAAAAATATTTGTGTTTTGTTATGGAAAGAACCGTGCCCTTTTAAGCATATTTTCCTCACTCTGGTAATAACATAAAAATAACATTAGTGCCCCTATAAGAAGTTCTCAAATTTAAAATGCAAGTCCTTTACATAGCTATCAATGTTCTGATCCAATAGTTCTGGAATGAAGCTAGGAATCTGTATTTTTATCAAGCCCTCCAGGTGATTTTGATGCACACTTAAAAACTGCTCTATATTTCTTGAGGAAAATTTCCTTTTTAATTTATAAATTTCTTATTCAAAGTAAAAAAGAGTAAAAGACAAACAAATGAAGCACAATGTTGGGAAGGACATTGTAGTGGTGCCTCAGTGATGAAAGGAGACACCGAGATGTCTGGTTAATCCACCACCCCCAATAAGTTCCACAGGCAGAGAGCTAGGGTCCGGAGGACCAGATCAATGCAGAAAGATTCAAGGGAAAAGGGCAATTGGGAGCTCTGATGAGTGATTTTGAAAGGAAGGAATGATTTGAGTGGAGGCCACATGGTTTAACTTACAGTGAACCTGCAGGTTTTGAAAATTGCATGCTGGATTTCCTCATAAACATACATCAATCTCATGGAACAGGAGGCTCTGCTCTTTGGTATGCAATCTTTTGGGAGTTTTTTTTCATTCAGTACAAAAATGTAGAAAATATACATTGGAGTTGAGAATTAGAAAATGCAGAGAAATTTTTAAGAAAGTTTTCAATAATTTAATAAAAAACACATGAGCAAATGTGAGTTCCAGTCATTTTCTATTTAAATTATGAAACCTTTAAGTTTGCTTTCAGAAGGATAAGCAGTACCCTTTGGCATTCTCTTCCTCTCTCTTCTATTTTTCTTCCTTTCTTTCTTCTCCTTTTTTTTAAATCTGCATGTCATTTTAGAATGAAGTGGTAGCAATTATTGTCAGGGACCCAAGCAAGCAGTAGCACTTAATAGAAAGAATTATGCATGGTACCGAGTGAAATTGGGGTGCATCTGCCACCAGTCTTAAACACTTGTCTTTCCCAATACACAATTATATCAGAAAAAGAAAAATAATATGAGCACAAAGAGATATAAAAGTATAATTTTACTGTTTTTTTTTAATTAATAGAATACACAAAATCTCTGTTTTTTTTCTTGTAGGAAGTTTAGCAAGTTTCTAGGATTAAATGGCTTTCCTCTTCTGTGAAGGGTCTGATGTAAACCCTTGTACCAAGGCTTAAAGTCTTAAGGCTGTTAGAAGTTTCCATCAGTCAGTCTGTGTGTCAGTGGATAAAGTCGGTTGCTGATCTAACCTATTCATCGCTCTCTGGAAGAATGAGTCAAGCTGCACAAGTATTTTTTAATGATGAAGGGAGGCTGGGGAAATAAATGCCCATCTGATGATAAAATGCATTTTCTAACTGGCCACATTTCTGAGCAACATACTTTTCTAAGTAATTTTAATTAAGTGCTATATTTGTGAGGTAGTGAAAAAAAGAGATCAGTTGTCTTTGTTAATCTATCTTTAGTTACTTCCATGAACATGAAAGTATTTCTCACGTTCGTGATAGAAAAGTTTGTGTTCTATGCATATTCTGCTTGAAATATGTTAGTTTGCACATTCAATACCAGACAAATTGAGAGGAAATAAAATTTGTTTTACTCTCCCCTTGTTCTTTTTTGTCTTAATTTGATGTACCTTTTTAATGCTTGAAATATCTGCATTTCATGATACCATATTTTATGTATACAGGAATGCAAGTAGTTTCTTAGTCAATTATTTGGCACTTTCTGTGTGCTGAACTGTGTACTGTATTCAGTGACATATTAGCAAAGGAGCAGAGAAGGGGTACAATACTGATGGAATATCAAATCTAGCCTCAACCTTGGTGGGTTTGTGTAGTATATTTGAAAACATATGATGGTAGATCTTAATAAGCTTGGGTTGAAGGCATACAAATATACATATGCTTTGCATGAAAATGAATTCTTAATAGGCTCTCTTATAGTTCATGTCATGAAGTTCACCAAAGGAATTTGCTAATGATTTAACAATGCTGTTGAAATTACTGGGTTACTTTTCAGTCTAATTAGACTGGCAAACTCTCTATGAAGCATTTAAAATCAATATTATCATGTTCCAGCCCCATAATGGGGGTTCCCAAAAGACTGGTTAGCTTCTCTTTTGTTATCCTGTTTTCACAACAGCTTTCAAAGTTAGAGTACATTTAGCAGATATTCTCAGGAGGCAATTATGACTATAGAAAATTAGTTGATTGACAGGTACCTAAGGTGAATTGTGCCATTTTTCCTTCAGTTTGAACAACTGTATGTCAGACTGACTTAATCTGTGTCTGCACGACCAGGTGGATGTTAACGTTATTCACATTTCCATCTGTTAGAACTAAGTTTTTGACTTGCAAGTGTATTGAAATAAAGTTACATTTTATTGTGGGCTATAGAATAATACAAGTTTTTGCACATAAGCTAAAGATAACAGTAGAAAAATGACAAAATTCAGCGGTTTTCATGAGAAATGTATTGATTGGAAGAAATTTCATAACTTTCGACAAATCCAAAACAGAAAAATGGTGCTTTTTGCAAGTCTAGAATTTTGTTAAGCCAAATCCTATGAATAAGTCAGCTACTATGAGTTCCAGGCTGGAGTTTTGGGAAAAGCATCAAGTCTGACTGGGCCACTTGGATGTTATAAAAGTAGTCAGCACAACCTAAGAGAGAGGCCCATTCATATGTAGCATCTGACTCAAGATTTGCTTCATTATATTAGCATTTTTTCTTTTACAACCTGGTATTAATTTCCTGCTGCTACTTTCTATCTCAGTTTAGATAATTTTGGAAGTTGGGATATTTTATCTGCTTTCTTTTTTCCCTCCTCACAAACCCTCAACCCAGATGTCTAAAAAATTTTTAATTTGAATATAGAAAAGCTCATTTACTTTTTCTTTAAAAGGAGCTTTGGTTAAAAAAAAAGAAAGTATGGGGAGAAAAAGAAAATAAAACCTTAAACTTATACAAAAGTTATAATTTTAGTTGACTACAGAAATCACTTTAATATAGCTTTAAAAAAATAATAAATGTTAGCACAGATTCTAAGCAATGGAATAACTCACTATCCTATCATAGCAGACGCAAAACATTTTTTTTATTTAGTGTTTAAACAATGCCATGTCAACAGACCTTCCCATAGATTCCAGTCACTCCAGTCATATGACATGACTTGATGATCTAGGGGGTCAGGGGTGCAACTCATCTCATTATGTTTGTAGTTCAAGAAAACAAGCCAATAAAAGTTAGTTTGGTTAATTTTTTGTAGCTGATACTATTAGCAGAATGCAGAGTTTATCATTCGAAAGGAGGGCAAATTGGGATAGACAAAAAACAAACATTAAACTTGTATAGCACAGAAACAAACAAAACAGAACATAGGTCAATCACATAGAAAATAATGTCATGAAACAACCCTGAGTAAGCATAAATTTGTGCTGCTTTGTGAGAAGTTGAACCATTCTAGTAATGGTAGTATATCCTCATTAACCTTCTTTAAACTTTTACCTTAAAATCCTCCCAGTATTCATTTTAATCAGTAATATTTACATGCAACATATTTTTTGGACAGAATAACTACTGAAGTTTTCAAATATATTTGACTTATGCTCAACTCCATGAAATATGTAAAGGGCATCAGATCTTTACTAACATCACAAAACCTGACTGTCTTATAACTGAGGAGTTTGCTCTTGAGATTTTATTTGCATATTAAACAGTAAATATTCTACAGATCAAACTAGAATGTCATCTGTTTTTTGTTATTTACCATAAATTGGCATTACTTTGATGTACCTGAGTTATTACAAGAATATTACAAAGAAAAAAATTAAAATATATGAACATCACCAAGAAATATCCTTGTGCTTTGGCTGTCTGCATGAAGAAAGATGTCTTGACTTTAAAATTTCATTAATATTTCCCCAGTAAAAATTTGGTATTATAATGCTAAGTAGGAGTAACAAGTGTTTTACTTTTTAAGTTTTTACCTAAATGCTGTTGATATAATTTTAATAATCATTACCTTCCAGTGGTGAAATGTTTTTCCTCAAGAACATCAAGAGAATTTATTAGAATTTATTACAGAATTAGGATCTAGACTCACATCTTATATGTATAACTTTGCTGAATAAAGTGACCTTTTGTGAAGCTTTTTTAAAAATTTTGAACTAGGGACTAATCATAATATGAAATATTTATTGATTACTCATTCTACTGTTCTAAGCCCTTTATTGATTCTTCACAACAGTACTATAAAGTCAGTATGTTATTATTTCTATTTATGGAAGATAAAACTTGGGCAAAAAAAGGACAGTAACTTGTCCAAAGTCACACGTTAAATGGAAAAGCTAGGATTTGAACCCAGGAAATATTTCTTCACTTTTTCAGTACTTCTTAATCATTTAACCTTTCTGGTTTAAAATTATTTTAAGCATGTATTAAGGATTAGGATAGACACTCCTATAAATAGTAGATGCTTCATATATGACTTTGGAAAAATCTACTGGCTTCTATTATTTTTTTTTTAGCCTTTTAGATTTAAAGTTAAAAACAATTACACATTATATAATATTAATACTGGTGAATTTTTAAAGATTTATAAACACAATTGATTCCTTCCCATATGAACTAAAGTTCAAGTTTATTTTTACTTGTCACCATTTATTTTAGGCTTTCAGATTCTGGCCCTAAATCAACATGTGTAGAAACAGGAAGCAGAAAAAAGAAAGGGATGTTGAAAAAGAAAATATAAATTTAGTAGTGAATTTTATATTAAAATATTAACATTAATTGATGTCGATCTTCCTTGGATTGATATAAAACTGGATAGATGTCAGGTATGGTGGCCAATTAAGTGCTGGATATTGATGTTGATTTAATAGCTTTTTATTGAGCACCATGTGGATGTACAATTTTTGAACTCTCTGGCATGAATATTTCATAATATTATGCATTTTTATAATTACTTCTACAGGAATACTAATACATTTCACCTCAAATTATTAAATTTCCTTTAACACAGAATTGTTTTTGGAAGAAATTGCTTTGTACATGTGGACCTTGGTGTTAAATTCCTAAGATGAGATAACAAAGAATTCAAAAATTCTGATTAGCATGCTCTGTCATTTTCAGATTTTCCCACATAGTGTTTTTTTTTTAAGAAAGCTAACTAGTGTTACATTCTTCAAATAAATAAGTCAAAGAGTAATATCCTAATATAGGCTGTTACACCAAATGCATTGTTTGATCTTGTCAGCTTTTGCCTGCCAAAAGTGGATGTGTTTTTTCTGATATCCACAGATGATAAATTATAGTAGGTACAAGAAATTTACTCTTTACCATACATTTAGTGGCGCACTTTATTTAAACATGAGGTAGGTAAATACCATTTTATTTGCTTTTCTATTTAAAAATGGTGTTAAGAGAGACACCATGTTTTATCTCCATTCACCTTTTCTCATCGCTTGCCCACTTCATAGCCAGAACTCCATTATTACTTGTAAAAGTTTTTTTTTTTTAATCATGGTAAAACATATATAACATACAATTTATCATTTTTAAGTGTATAATTCAGGGCATTAAGTACATTCACAGTGTTGCGTAACTACCTCCTCTATTTCTACAACTTTCTTATCACCCCAAACAAAAACTTTGTACCCATTAGAAAATAACTCCCCCTACTCCTCCTTTCCCCCAGACTCCAATAACCTCTATCTGACTTTCTGCCTCTATTAGTTTGCCTATTCTAGGTGCCTTATGTAAGTGGAATCATACAATATTTACCCTTTTGTGTCTGGCTTATTTCACTTGGCATAAAGTTGTCAAGGTTCATCCATATTGTAGCATGTATCAGAATTTGATTCCTTTTTAAGGCTGAATAGTACTCCATTGCACATATATAGCACATTCTGTTTATCCATTCATCTGTTGATGGACATTTGGATTGTTTCCACCTTATGCTATTGTAAATAGTGCTGCTATGAACATTAGTGTAAAAGTTTCTGCTTGGGTACCTGCTTTCATTTTCTGTGGGTTATATACCTAGGAGTGGAATTGCTGGATCATCTGGTAATTCTACACTTAATTTATTGAGGACCCCCAAACTGTTTCCACAGTGACTTCACCATTTTACTCTTCCACCAGCAATGTACAATGGTTTCAATTCCAATTTATTCAACTCCCTTTTTTTTGGATAATAGCCATACTAATGAGTATAAAGTAGTGCTCATCATGGTTTTGATTTGCAATCCCCAATGACTAGTGATGTTGCTAGTGAAGAATTTAATAAACTTTCTAAGAGCCACACTGATATTCATCTGTTACAGCTTCACAAATCATTGAAAATCAAAACGTATTTTTAAAAACTTCCATCAGATCAGGAGGGGGTAACCATATGGGAGGCAACACAATGTGACATAAAAAAACATGACTTATAAATAAGCAGAGACTGAATTCAAAACTCCTTCCCTCACTTGTAAGCAGTAAGATCTTGGGTAAGTTTCTCTAAACTGAGAAACTGCTCATGGAATATTGTTAGGCTTACATTGAGCTGTGCCCTTGTCTTTGTTCCCTGCTGTGTCCTCAGCACTTATAACAGTGCCTGAAGTATCATAGGTGCTTAATAAGTTTTTGTTGAATAAATGAATGATGCTTATAATATTGCTCAAATAATTACAGCTATTCTTATTACTAGATAAGCAGAGGTATGAGCCCTTCTATTTAAACAGGTTTAAGTGGTAGATAACAATTTGTACATTATTTTATAATTTTAAAAATATCATGAATATAAGTTAATATACTTACGTATGTACACATAAATATCAAAACATATATAAGTATATAGCTCAGAAAAAACTGAAATTTAGAATACAATATCAAATTTCAAAAGTTCCACAGACACAAACTCTGAGTTGCTAAATAAGAGGACTGGATATCTTCAGTTCAAACTGCTTGGATTATAAAATGATTTAGGATATTTCTTAAATAAAATTTGATTGTTTTCCAGTAATCTAGGCAATGTACACTCAAATATGAGTTACTAGAAATATTTTGGGGTAAATCTAACTGAATAGATTCAGATATTGCCATCTCAGTTTGCACTATTCATTTTTAAAAGATGAGTTGTTTAAGTGTCTGCACATGTAATATATACAGACAAGCTATATCTCTGTGTTTTCCCTTGTTTTTTTTTTTGGGGGGGGTGGTATTTTTAGTCGTTTCTTTGTGTTTGTCTCTGTTTGGATTTTGCAATTCATACTCTTTTAAAGCCACCCACAGAGTAAACAGAATGTCTTTGTACTGTACCATGAAAACAAGGTAAACTGACCAGTATACTATAGATAATTCAACTGCGTTGTGACTTTTTTGTTTAAACAAGATAAATTAGAAAAAAGCTATATAATCATTTACTTTTTAGACAGGTAAAAAAATTGGCTGTCATGTGGTTATTTTACACAGACTTAGGAAAATCATTTTTAAAGGTTCCCACTTAAAAACTTTAAAAAAATTTCTTGATAGATTCCTTTTTATATAGAATTATTAACAAAATAACCCTTCATCTCAAAGTAGATGGTTTTTAAGCTCACCTTCTTATAAAATGCTGATTTCTTCTAAGAGATAATCACTTCTTGGAAAATTTTTACATTCACTGTCTGAGGGTTCTTATTTTTGTTCGAATTTTATTTGGAAAATTACCACTCTGTATGTTCTCCTCTCTACCTCTGTAGATGGCAGCATTTGCCTGATGGACTATCTTCTCTTCTTTTTTTGGACTGCTTTCTTTATGAAGGTCCTACACATGAGGAATAAAAATGCTGACCGATGACCTCCAGACTAACTAACTAATTGAGTGACTGCATGACTTCTCAGTAAAAGTAAAGGCTATTATTATGTGAATCCTGTTTGTCTGTCTCTCCTCAGCAAAAACTTTGTACTTCACCAGAATCAATTCATGTGAACTTAGAGATGCGGGAAGTATTCCAAAATGAGTAAATCCCAACTCTGAAGGCCTTAACCTCCCTCCCCAACCATCACCAGTATGTTCACATGGGCTATTGGCATTCTTATATCTTACAGTAATATTACTGAGCTTTTTACCAATCTGCCTGAAACCCCAAAGTTCAAGAAATATAAAAAAAATTTAGTTTTCCTAAACAAAGTAATCTGTAAAGACAAATATACATTTGATATCTGGAAATAGAAATAAAAGCTCTAAACTATTTGAGGTTTGCACATCTCTAGTATAGATTGGTGGCAGGATACGTGGTTATAGAGCATAGGACTTAGAAGTAGTTGAAATATGCCATCATCAGGGCTATGACTCGTGGGCTTCTGACCTGTGCTGCTGCATAGGGTCCCACACTTGGAAGGGCCCTAAATTTAGTTTAATGCTCTGCTGTAACTGTCTTGAAATACTTAAAATTTTTGATCAGGAGTCCCCACATTTTTATTTTGTACTAAGCCCCATAAGTTATGTAGCCATTCTTGCTGCATTTTTACTAGGGGTAAGTATCTCACACTGACAAAATCTACAGAAAAAATACTAGCAGATAATTTCTCTTTAGTCAATCAAATATAAAGTAGATCAAAGTTGTATGATAACCTTTAGGGATAATAGAAAATACTTGTCTCGGTCTCTTGAATATTTGAAATTATAATTTTCCAAAATTAGTGGCAATATTTTCTAAATTCATGTCAATTGAGAAAAAATTATTGATGAAAAATATTCTCTTCTTAAAACAACAACAAAAACCCCCTGAATATATTTCAACACATCTGTTCCTGTGGTTCCAACTAGAATCTAGAAATCCAGTAGCAAGCATGAGAGAAGACAGAAAGAACTGAATGTACCTTGTTTATATTCTTTTGAATAAAGCATCTCATAAACTGTTAGTGTAGCTGGAGAAATACAAGGAACACTGCTACGGTACTACTACAAAACAAAGACAGCAGGCAATCAGATTTTAACTGTGAGAGAGAATGAAAAGGAGAAATAAATCGGGAAGTTCAGACTATTTTTTTCCATAAGCCTTTTGAGATTAAAAAAAAAAAAAGCATTAATTTATATCTACTCTGGAAAAAAAAAATCCCATACTTAGTTTCATCTTGAAGTAGTAAGACAGACATGTACTGACATATTACCATCCGAACAAAATAGTTCTCTAAACTATTTAAGAAATGTAAGGGTAGAGTTACCAATTTAAATTCATGGCGGCATGAATTCAGATTACTTCACTGACATCTAATTAAACACGTGTTGTAATAGTGGTTGCCCTTTTGAATGTTCAATAAGAGCATGTAAGCAACCCAATAACCCCCATCAATCAAGGGAGAATGCAAATAGTGTCCAGTCTCCTGTTTATCCCATCAGTACCTTCCTGATGGCAGGGCAGAAGTCAGACCAGTCCTAGAAAGTCCCAGGATCTCTGGAGAAGCTTAATAACAAGCTTATTAAGTTGCACAAGAACTTAATAACAATTAGAAGAAAGGAAGAAAGAAGGAAGGGAGGGAGGGAGCAAGGAAGGAAGGAGGGAAAAAGGGAAAGGAAGCTGAAAGGAGGAAGAGAAGGAAGAAAGGAAGGGAAGATGAAAGGAAATTTGCTATGTGTACATAAGCTATGGAATTAGTAGGAGCATGAGACAATTAGATGTACAGTATTATAGAAAGGGATTTAAAAGCATTTTGCTCTTAATTTCTAGAGCTGCATATGATCTTCCTCCAAACTTACAAACTGTGTGGTTAAAAACAAATATGGAGGGAAGTTTCATACATAAAAAGGCTGCCAAGTGGTGGTGCGGGGAAGGGGCAGGGGGGAAGACTCACACAGTCCTCCTCTGGTCTTAAACCTAAAGACAACCACAGTCCCCTGGGTCAGGAACAAGGGTACAGTACTCTTATTTTATATTGTTGCATGTCTTTGGCTCTCTTTTTAAATGTAAAAATTCTGATTCAGTGAGTTAGTGATAAACCTTGAACTTCTACCTAAAAATAAGAAGCAATAATAGTGCTTTCTGACATACAGCAAGGTCATACGTGACTTATTTGGTGGAAAAATATCATGTCCCGAGGCTTTTAAATGCTCTCAAAATATGAGGCAATTATAAAATTAGGAGGTTGTAAAGAAAATGTGAAAGGGAGAAAACAGTATTTTGTGCTAAGTAGACAAGAAAAAGATACTTTTCTAAGAGGCTTTCTTGACCACGTGGACTGCACAGAGGTAAGAGAGTGGTATGAGTCACTGTCAGTATTGGAATAACTCAAGGAGATAAACAAAAGTTATCTAAACAAATAAGTTATAATTCTGTCCCATCATGACATTTATAGGAACAGTCATTTTTTTCTCAAGCTGATAGACTTAAGCAGCACATAAACATTGACATAAACTGCATTTTCTAGATATACGTGAAAAGGAAAGGCATGTTAATGTAATCGGGCACGTACACATCACACATAGTTTCTTTCTGAGCTATAACCTCATCTTATTTTCCCCTGTTGGGAAGATACATCTGTTTCTTTTCCCTCATTTGATATGATCCAGTGAAATCCAAGGTTTGGAGACACTTGCCTGGAACATCAATGATTACTTGATTTCTCAGCACATAAATCTAACTCCAGTCTTTGTGGGTCTGGGTCAGATATTAGTTATGAGGTAACTCAGCCTATGGCGTCATCTGCTCTTTGCTTTTCTCCACCAGGAGTCTCTTTGTAACCTGCCACTCCAACAGTGCGAAGACTGATGTCAATCGTGTTCCCAGTTCCACATGGTGGAGAAACACACACTGTTTAAAGAAAAACAGAAATGCCTGTGGAGATTTGTGGTAGGTCTGGAACAGCCTTGTGAACATTGAATTATAATCTTGAAGTTAAATTATGAACTATGATGCCATAAGAGACTCAGCTGGAACCAGGAAACTAACTTTACTAAATTTCCTCCATTAATACTTACATACCCTCCCCAACACACACCTTTCTTTACGTACATCTTTCATTTATAAAAGGTTTTACACACTAATGACCCTTTCTCTTTGATAGACTACAACATGTTCGTGATTTTATTTTTAAAATTCTTATTTTAGTTTCAGAACAATCATCAGCCTTGCCAACAGGGCATAAGCACCAGTATCTGAGGACGAATACTCCTGTTGCATGAGATCGGTGTTTTGGTTGGTGTGCTGGGAGTAAAGATGTTTTCGTTTGTTTTGCTGAATTGAATAAGGACTGAATGTACAGGCTACCTCAGTACATGGAAAGCTCCCTGTGCAACATTGCTATCGAGTATATATGAGGGTACTTCAAAAAGTTCATGTAAAGGTTTGTATTCTTTTATTTTTCCACAAACATTCTGAAGTACCCTCATCTGTTACATGTCACATATTTTGCTGTAGACTTCCTGCAGGGCCAGCCTCACAGTTGTGACATGCATGTAGTTCCACAGAACTCGGCACTCAGGGAGGCCTCCCATTTGGTTTATGCCCTGCTGTTGTCTTGAAATTCTTCATAATTCTCAATAATTTTTGGAGAAGGATTTTCATACCACCTGGGGTCCCCCCTAGCTGGTCTTGACTTCGGCACTGATTTCTTGTAAATTCTACTCCACTAGGTACATTGCTACTAGTAGAAAGGGCTGGTTTATTGCTCATAAACACATATTGGGTATTCAATAAATTGTTGGTTTAAACGGAGCCTTGATCTTCAAAGAATACAGGTATCGGATGATTGTAAAGATTGTTTATAAAGAAAAAACGTGTACATTTTTCCATTTAAATTCCTTGTAAAAACAAAGTTTTGTTCTTATGGACCATTCTGTCAGTGGACAGAGTTGATATCCTTTGGTGACAAAAGTTAAATTAAGGAGATTGCCTCATCCTTCAGGGATTATCTAGGCGAGGCAGAACCCATTATTGAGGAAAGAACAAAAGATCTAGTTAGTGTGCTGTGACCCTAGATATATTGTCTCAATACTGAAGTAGAAAGTTACTGAAGGAGGGATTATGAAAATAAAACTTGCTGTACATTGCAATGTGTTGCTGATACTCGCAAAACTTCTCCAAAAGCCTCCCGAGCAGATGTGGAAGCTGGATTGGGCATCAGCTGGAGCCATGGCATTTTATCATGCAGTTTTTATGAACTCACCATTTGCTGTTTTATAAAATGTAGTCTTATTTTTTTTAAAAAAGATGATAGGCTGTTCAAGGAAGTAAGAGAATGTGCTTATTTAATTACGATGACTTCCTCCTTCTGTTCAATGATACTTTTTGGGAAAGTTAGATGTTTATTGTTACAATAATTGGCTAGTCTGTGACCTTGATCTAAAATTCTTTAACATACAGTTTCTAGACTCCTACAATTAACTTTTTGTGATATCTTTCAAGTTACTGGGTGCTTTTATGGCCTGTGGTCCTGTGAGTGAAAATCATAAAGTCTTTTAGAACAACAGAGATCCATGTGGAAACCCTGGCCACGGGCACAGCAATGGATTTAAGCTCATGGTACTATAAAGCCAGGAATTTGGACATTTCGTTGTGGTAGCAGGAGTGTTTGGCTTTGTTTTCTGTAGACTGGCACCGTGCCATTACTTTATGTTCCCTTGAAATAGCACTTCTTATACCCATGCCTCCTTCCAGAGCTCTTGCACTGGTTCAAGACTGAGAAGTGGCCCAGTGCCAGCTCTAATTAAGCAATAAGACACTCCAGGCAGTACATTTCTGGGGATTACTGCATGCCTGCCTTACGTGTGTCACTACTCAAGAAGTGCAATCATCCTTTAGAAAATGCATTCTGTGAAGTGACTTATTGCCATTTAGAAGGGGAACTTTTATAAACTAGAAAGAAGAAAGAGAGGAAGAGAGTTATTTCCCATGCACTGGATGGCATTCTCTGTGTGTGGCTTTCTTATTCCTGTGGAAGAGGAAGCAATATTCACCTGAGAACATCGTAGTCAGCATTTAGACATTGTATACAAATCAGATCTGACCACAGACACATACGAGGAGTCTTCAAAAAGTTCATGGAAAGAATCATATTATCTCTTAACTTTATTTTTCCACAAACTTTTTGAAGTGCCCTCGTACTTGTCCTATTATTTTTTCACTGCTGGGCAGTACACACAATGAATATAATTTTTAATCTGAGGCATTTTTGCCTATTGCACGTTTCCTCACCAGACAAACTTTAAAATAAAACAAGAAAGTTATAATGCTAAGTTTTAAAAAAGAGTTACAAAATGAATTTTGAAAAATTTAAGATAGTCATTTAACTTTAGCTTCTCTATGTCTAAGGCACACAGTACAGTGTACTCATTATGAAGCCAACCTCTCAAGCCACTCTGATGGGTCTAAAGGCCGGCCCTGACACCTTTTAGCTGCGTGACCCTGAGCGAGTTATTTTAATTCTTTATTCTTCATTTTTCTTATGTTTGTGCATAGTAAGCATACCTGTCATGTAAAGTTTAACGGATTAAATGTGATGACATATGTACTTAATAGTACATAGCAAGGCAAAAATATATTTGACTTTCTGAAAATAATTACATTAATCAGTAATTCTTTTAGGATCTTAGTCAGGAAATCCGAATTACTTTATCTTGCTTTTAATGGAGTAACCTGGGAAAGATTGACATCTTTAGGTTTCAACTTTGATATTTAAAAATGGTCAATACTTTAGACAGTCTCTGATGATCTCCAGTGATCCTTGCCTCTCGGTGTTCACATCTAGTGTAATCCGCTCCCCTAGGATGAAGGCTGGACTGAGATGCTCCTTCTGAGATTAGGTTATACAAGATGGTGGCTTCTCTCTTGGAAGCTCTCTCTAGCTTTCTCTCTCTCTCAGATCACCAGCCATCGTGTATAAGAACACCCAGGCAGCTTATAGAGTGGCCATGTGGTGAGGAACCCAGACCAGCTAGCAACTTCATGAATAAACCTGTATGAATGGCAAAGTAGATTCCCCAGCCCCTGACAAGCCTTGAGATGAAGGCAGACTCAGCCAACAGCTTGACTGCAACCTCAAAGGAGATGTGGCGAGAGATGTAGAACCAGGTGCACCAGCTAAGCTGCATCAGAGTTCTTGTCGCAGAGACTGAGATAATACACTTTTGTTGTGTTTAACCACTAAGTTTTGAGGTAATTCATCATGAAGCAATAGATAGTACTCAGTAAGGTAATATATGTGTAATATGCCAGAAAAGCACAAAATGCTTGTAAAACTGAGGCACTAATATCGTTAATAGCTAACTTACAGAAATTAATACAGGCAAAAAGACTATTAAAATTTTAATATGACATTATCACTTGTTTCATTTGTATTCATATCATTCATTTATTTAAAAACATTTAGAAAGACATATTTAAACATATTTAAAAACCTATTTAGTGCCTATGTGCTAGGCACCATGATAGGGCTGGTAATTTAGCAGCAAACAAAATGGACATTTATCTTTCGATGCTTATGTGTGGACAAACAAATAAAATATATGATATTAGATATTGGTAAGTGCTATGATAAGAGTTAAGCAAGGAAGAAAAGGAATATTAAGTGCTTTTTTTTGTAAATAATTTTTAAAAAGATTGGCTAAGAAAAGACATCATGAGAAGATAATATTTAGATCAAGATCTAAAAGGGCAGAGGGAAGACACCATGAGGATATTGGGGGAAGACGTTCCAAGCAGAGGCAATAGGAGGCAAAGGTCCTGAGGCTGAGGCTTTCCAGATGTTTGGAAACAGGAAATGATGTTAAGGTGTATAGGGAGTCAGTGCAGTTTCCTATAGACCATCTAAGAATGTAAGCTCTAAAGCTTGAGTGAGATGGGAATCACAATATACTGGCAGGATCTGATTCCAGTTTTAGAAGATCTGGCTGATCTTGTAAGTGGAGAATAGGCTTGGGAATGGGAAGCGGGGTAAGATGGCAGGAAGGAGGCTAGTTATTGACATTGGTTTAAGTAAAATAAAATGTGATTTAACTTTGTGGTAATTGGGGAAAAGATGATAAAATTTTCTTTCATTTATAAATATATCGTATTATCTTTGTTAAATTTTCATGAGAAAGGTAATGTATAAAGTATTAAAATATAAGTAAAAAATGTTATTTTATTCATGTCATTCAGGAAGACCTAGCCTTAGGAATAAGATTATGAATGTACATCTAATTAGCTCCTGAATGATTCAGTTACATGTATGTGTATATGTGATATATATATTATGCATGCAAACACACATCCATACACACATATACATGAATATTTGCAGAGGGTATATGTGTATATGTGAATGCACACACATGTGCACACACACAATTAGAGCATGAGCATGCAAGTGTGACAAATATTGGCAATTGGTAAATCCAATTAAGGATGTGGTAAGGCTGCTTATTTACTGATCTTGCAAATTTTCTATAGTTTAGAAACTTTTCAAAATGTTAGAGGAAAAATGCATCTGAATTACATATTCATTCAAAATTAATTTTTTAGTGGGAAATACATAAATATATAAGTACCTTATGATATAAATAAATGGGATTATGACCTTGAGATTCTTATTTGAGTGTTCGTACACTAATCAGGACTAATCTAAACACTTTAAAGTTAAATCAAATTATGGATGCTTGAGGCTTTGGCCATATTCTAGGTGATTATTTTGTAACTTAACACCCATACACACTTGCAGGAAACCATATTTATTTGCTAAAATAATTAACTTTAGAACACTTGACAAGGGGAAATGGTTAGATTTCAGTGAACAGACAGAGAATGGAAGCGAGAGAACTGACTCACTTGCCTAACATGTGCACTGCTTGGGAAAGTGGTTCCATGCATGTGCCTTAGACAAGATACATCATGGTCCCAGAAACACATAGTCAACTAAACAACTGGTGTGGACAATTATGCTTTAGAAGTTTGATGCATCAAGATTGGTATTGGTCTGCTACCACTAGTTCTATCATAATTCAATCTATTCCTGCCTTTTTTTTTTTATCAAAAATGGTGTTGACACATTAAAATTTTTTTTCAGTTTTATTTTAAAAAACTAAAAGCAAATGAAATAAACAAAAGGCAAAGAGGAAAAATCATAAGAATAGTTATTTTAGATCACACAAAAGAATTTTCATATAGAAAATAAATTTTTTTTTGCTACAATACACCAAAAGACACAGGAGGAGTCCTTTATTGTCTTACAGTATTTTATTTCTTTACCATGATCTCACCCTCCTAATAGCCAAGTCTGACAGGTATTTGCAGCAAATCAAATACTAGCGTTTAAGTAAAATGATAAAAATAAAATAAAATTTTAAAAATCAGGCTATTTTAAGTACATACACAGTCTCTAAAGTGTTATGAAATTTATAAAAAAGCCAATTTTATTTTAATTCAACTGTTACTGCCTTTACTATGTTTAGAGAATTAAATTATGGGACATTTATTTCTATCTTGTCATTCATAGAATTGATACATGGAGGATGGTTTACATTCTTGGTGTAGCTCTTACTACCAGTAATTGTGAAAATAACATTATTTTTCTATAGCATTTCATGAGAAAACACGAAGTTCAGCTAAATTTTTGGGACCCAAACAGGTGAAACTATTTTACTTTTATAATGACTGCGTGTGAGAACTAATATATACAGTCAAATTCAAATGTTGCAGTTTTATTGTTAGTCAATGAATAATAAACATGGCCTCTAAAGTCTCTCTATACTGTTGTAGCACAAAACTATGCTGTCTACCCTGAGTGAATCGTCGTGCAGTACACGCATGTATTGAGACAACACACTGTACTCCACAAATATGTCCAAGTAAATGTTAAAATGAAAAAATTTTAAGCCAAAACACAAAATAATTGATCATTAAGCACTTAGAAAAAAAATAAAAGGAAGGTATTAATCATTTGTTTTATGTGTACAGATTTAAAAATACATTTAAAAATGTTATAGAATTTAAGTAGCTGCATGTCTAAGGATTTTAAGGGACACCAATTCACTTTCCACTTACACCCTTACGTTCTGTGTGTTCTGTAATAACATCATGACCCGAGGAAGCCGAGCTGGGAGTCTGCCCCTCTACTTCCACGAGAACACCTCTGTCAAGAAGAAAGCCTGACATGAAGGTGGGGCCGTGCTCAGCTACATAGTTTGTTTGAACTGGTTTTCTGATACTGGGGGACATGTTATCATCACAGTATCCCTCTTTTAGCATAAAGATCTGGGGAGAAAAGAGATATGTCTCTGTTGAAAGACCTAATTGTTGTCTAAAGAATTTGAACACATTAACTTTTCTTGGCAATAAGGTACGTTTTTATTAGTTATCATTTGTGAATCTGCTTGCCAGTGATGAGAACTTTACTTCAGGAGAAATGAGAGTGAGTAGGGTGGGGAAAGTAAGTGAATGAACTCGTCAAAAAGTGACTGGGGACAATTTGGAATAAGCGGGCCTTCATATTAGGAAGAATGTTAGTTTATCAGTCCGGCAGTTGCCAGATGGAGAGGTTTCGTGAAACAGTATACACACACATATTTTATGGGGCTTGGGGAGAGCCTCATATGGTTTGCCATTCTTTGGTCAGGTGAAATTTTAATGAAAATTTGAGGGAAAAAACCAAAATCCTTATCTAGCATTGCTATAAGTTCATAAAATATTGAAATTTAATATGAAAAAGGAAAAAGAACATAATCCTAGATTGATTCAATAGTATAATCACCTAAGAGAGGAATTCAAGTTTATAATTTATTTTTACTAATGATCTCATCCAATGGCCTGAACGTAAGGAGGACTTAAAAAAAAAATCGCAACATCTTTATTTTATTCAGCTTTATTGAGGTGTAATTGATAGACAAAATATCATATTTTAAAGGGACATGTCCCTTTTATTTTAGACTCAATATGTAGACATGTTATTAAGTTCTCTTACAATAAGTTTAATACCTAGAATACTTTTTAATTTTGAATTAGTTTATCCTTATGAAAGACATTACGTTTTCTTTATGCTTCTAATTTTGGCAGCGAACGGGTGCTCACCATCCCATAAGGCAGCCTAGGCAATGTTGAAAGGTAGCAGATGGGGAAGCTGGCAGGCTTTATTTTAGGAGCAAAATCACTTGGCTGCATGTTTCCATAAAAGTAGCAACCAACTCTGGGTGCCAGGTAGAGTAAGTAGCCTCTCTTGACACCTGAGTAGTCATGTTTTAGTTTATTTTAAGTTTCAAATAGGCCAAATAATTGAGATACGTACATTTATGTACCTATATATGTATATTTCTCATACGTAAGGACTACAAATCTATCCCAGTATATTTAACTTATTACTTTTCTTCCTTTAGCCTAATCTTCTTTAACAGTAGATGATCTTAACAAAGATCTTTATTTTTTAATTCAAATTCTGAAGTTTAAATCTGCCAATTTTCCCTAGTCTCTTACTGCATTCATATTTCTACATATCACTAAGAATAGTACTTATGCTTCTGAATAAACTTAGAAAGAGCAGTCTGTCAAGTTATCTGTTGTTCAAAATAGGAAACGGGTTTTCTGGGGCCTGGTTATTTGTTTAAAGTGGTGTCAGGACCTGGAAAAGCTCATAAGTAAGTTACTGGAACTTATATAAGTATCTTTTGCTGTGTGACACATTGCCAAGAAGCTAGCAACTTAAAACAACACCCATTTGTTAGCTCACAGTTCTGTAGGTTGGATGTCTGGGCAATGGAGTAGCTGAATTCTTTGCTCAGGGTGTCATCAGGCTGAAGTCAGGTGTTGCCTGGAGCTGTGGTTCTCATTTGGGTCATCTTCCAAGCTCAGGGGCCATTGGCAGAATTCAGTTTCTCATGGTTGTAGGGAAGTCTCTGTTTCCTTGTTGGCTGTCAGCTGAAGCCTTCTCTCAGCTCCAAGAGGCCGCTTGTCTTTCTTACCGGCTTCCTTCATCATTGAGCCAGCAATATTGCATCAGATCCTTCTTATGCTTGGAATCTCTGACTTCCTCTTCTGCGACCAGCTGGAGAAAACATTCTGCTTTTAAAGAGCTCTTGTGATTAATAGGCCCACCCAGATGATCTCCCTGTTTTAAGGTCGATTGATTTGGGACCTTAATTACACCTGCAAAATCCCTTCACAGCAGTGTCTAGATTAGTGTTTGATTGAATAATTGGAAGAAAATGTGTGCATACCAGGGGTCAGGATCTTGGAGGAGAGTTTTTCTTAGAATGTTGCCTACCACAGAGGTTGATTCTTAAACTGTCTTGAGAATGAAGTATGTCAACTGCCTATAAACTGTCTTTTAATACATTTATTAATCTAGATCAATAGTTGTGCCTTTGCCACCTCACTCCATAATTTTGAATCAGTTTTTAAAATGTCACTCCCCTTTCTGGGGGTAAATAATAATTTGCTTTAAGATCTCTTCCTTTTTACAAGTACACGTAACTGACATTTCCATTCAGAAGGGAAATATTGAATTAAAATTCTGTAGAAATTCAAGTTCTCTAGTTATCACATATTTTTCAGTGTCACATTCCTTAGATGCCAGATCGAGATGGAGATGTTGGATGGAGCAGCAGCGAACCAGTCTCCGTCTCTGATGTGAGGGGTAGTGGCGTGTGAGTGGGGCAATGAGGACCAGGTATGCAAAAGTAGTAGTGCCATCGGAGTCTCTGCTCAGTTTCTGTTGCTACTGCTTACTTTGTGTTAAGAAGTTAGAGGAGATAGTGTTTAATGGAAGATTTGTTCCCTCCTTGGCCTCTTCCTCCCACTGTCCTCACTGAGGCCTCCTTACCTCATGATTGAATTACTGCATAGCCCCCCCCTCCACACCCCCCCAGCCTCTCCCAGGCTTTTCTCCTTTAATTCAGTCTACACGTGGCTGCTCAATCAATCTTCCTAAAACGTTGCCGTCATCACATTAGTCCCTTGATATGGCAGGTGGAATGGAGTGGAAGGAGATAAACTGGGAGACAGGCAGCCTAGACTAGGGCCCTGGCTCAGCCACTATCAGCCAGTGACTTCAGTTATGTCCTTCTCCAAGTCGTCATTTCCTTCTAGGCAAAATGAATATAACGCAGTCCTAGGGCTACATCTAACTCTAAAATCCCACATACCTGTGATCAGAAATTTACAGTCTCATGGATGAGTTTATCCCAAATCTGATTTGTACATCCCTGCTGCCATCCTGAGTTATCCACGCCTTCTCTGTCTTCTTTCTCTACGGTGACCATAAAACTTTGGGGGAATGAAAAGTTCATCTTCCTCTGAAATATTAGACACCTGCCTGGTTGACTCCAGTGCAAACTCGTTAAAGAGCCTTCAAGGGTTTATATAACTGCATGCAATTTTGGGGATAAAATTCAATTTTCCAGTTTGGCATCATCTGAGGCTCTAGTCTTAGAGATGTTTCTACCTTGCCAACATTTCCCCCTCGCCTCGCACCAGGCCCACATCTGCCTCTCTTGCTGTCTTCATACCTCCCCTTGACTTCTGCTCTCTATCTAGGAAAAACATTCCTTCCTTTCCCTCTCCTCTTCCTTTTTTTTTTTTTTTTTCCCCTTTTTGTCTTTTTTCGTGACCGGCAACGGATCGCAACCCTCAGTGTCACGCCCGTACCGGACGGGACCGGCAACGGGATCGCAACCCTCGGTGTTGCGCCCGCACCTTGCTCAGCCAGTGAGCAGCCGGTCTGTATGTGGAATCCGAACCCTCGGCGGGAGAACCGCCGCGCTCCAAAGCGGCGCACTGTAGCAGTGCGCCACCAGGCCGGCCCTCCCTCTCCTCTTTCAATCAATCCTTCAAATTCCATCTTGGCTGATCTTTGTGAAGCTTTTCTGGATGTCTTCAGCTTGACATTACAGTTCATGCATTTGGAACTCTCACATTCATCTCACAACTCAGCTCTTTCTTTCCTATGGATTGTCTAAGTAATGATGCCAATAATATTAGCCAAAATTTATTAAACACTCGTCAACTATCAGGTACTTCATTAAATGCCTTGTTTTTCTTATGTCATTTATTCTTACAACAAGGTGCTATTATTACTGCTTTGCAGATAAGAAAATCAAGATATAAAGAGAATAAGAAATTTTCCAAAGGTCACCCTGCTGGTAGACAGTGGAGTTCTAGTTCCTGACCAGGTCTGCCCAACTCCTGGATCCATGTTCCTAACCACTAGACCACATTGCTGATGAGTCTGTTCTTGTTATTTTGTATGTCTTTTTCCTCTTGCTGATTAAAGTATATTGTTAGAAACTCTATCTCGTACTTCTTGTTGAATACCACACAACACTTATACTGGGATTTGACAGGTACACATAAATTCTCAGTAAAAGTTATTGATTAATTTAATAGAGATGAAGCAACATTTGCTCAGAGAGGGTAGTTTCTAATTGGGTTGTTAAAAATAATGAGTTAGAACTATATGTCTTGATGAGCAAAGAAGTTTACAAGGTTTTATTAATTTAAAAAATGATGTAGAATACTGTGATAAAAACTGTGTATATATTTTTAAACTTTGAGTAATCAATTTTTATATTTATATGCTTTTAAATTAGAAATTAAAGCCTATGAGCATATATACATATACTTATAATAATTGCAATATATTTAAATTAACACAGAAAGAATTGAAAAGACTATATACCACATTTTATTTATTTATTATTATTTTTTTTTTGTCTTTTGTCTTTTTCCATGTCCGGCAATGGATTGCAACCCTCAGTGTTGCCCCCGTACCGGACCGGGGACCGGCAATGGGATTGGAACCCTCGGTGTTGCTCCCGTGCCTCACTCAGCCAGTGAGCGGGAACCGGTCTGTATGTGGGATCCGAACCCTCGGACGGGAGCGCCGCCGCGCTTCCCAAGCGGCGCACTTATCCAGTGCGCCACCGGGCCGGCCCCTATATACCACATTTTAAATATTAATTTGTAATATTGCTTCTGGTGGATGAGATTGAAGGAAAGAAGGAAAAGGCTTCAAGTTTCTTTATACCTCTCTATTATTTGAATTGAAACAAAGGACATGTTAGACTTCTAGAATTTATGAACAAAGTTGAAAAATTAAAAATCAAAATTTGAACCTTAAGTACTCTTTTGGTTTCTCTCTTTCGAAAAAAAATTACTGTGTATATTTAAGATATACAACATGATGTTATAGAATACATTCAGATAGTAAAAGGGTTACCATAGTGTAGAAAATTAACATATCCATCATCTCACAATTATCCAATTTTTTATTGTTTTGTGGCAAGAGCCCCTAAAACCTTCTGATTTAGCATAAGTCTCATATATAGTACAATTCTTTTGTTTTCATTTGAGATATTTTTATAGTACTTTCCTAAAATATTTGTTTTTATTTTATGTCTGACACTTGAAAGCAATTATTTAATGTTTGATCAGCTGTTTTTTTAGCAAACTTAAGTGGATTTTTCTTAGTATTTATTGTGAGCAGAATATTATGCCTTAGTAAGTGGAAAAATACATGTTTCTTTAGCAGAGAATGTCTCAACTTCATAACCGTAAGGTTGACATTCAGGATTGTGAACTTTACTTCCAAGTTCGGTCAACCATCCCTTTCTGAGAAGTGTCTAATACTAAGATTGTTGTTGATTTACTCACCTAAAATATTTGATTTTAATCTATTAATTAATTCAAAAGGATAGTTACATGAAAATATTTCTGGATCATTTTTCACTAAAAAAGAATGCCGGAAAACCAACATTTGAAGACAAGAGCTAAAATTTTGAGGTATAATATTCTCAAACATTGTCTGTGAAATTGCTAAAATTAGTATGGCCCTTGGAGAATGTCATTGGATTTTTGATGAAACAGGGCATGAACTCTGTCTTGCCATTCAGGGGAGCCTGTAAAAATATCCAGAATGATGCTTGGGATTTTTTTTTTTTTTTTTTTTGAGACTGGCCACACGGTGCTCAGCCACTGAGCGCCCCGGCCATCCCTATATAGGATCCAAACCCGTGGCGGGAGCGCTCCTGCGCTCCCAGCACCGCACTCTCCCGAGTGCGCCACGGGCCTGGCCTGATGCTTCGGAATTTTAAACTACCAGATAGTTCTTATCTAGAAACTCAGGGAGAAAGGTGTTTGTTCACTCTAATGACTTCTGTTAATAAATATATTTCCACCTTCCCACACTCCAAATTCTTCTTTTTATGTTAAAAAAAAGGGGGTGGGGGAGAAGACGTGCCTGATCCCAATTTTCATAATTAAAAAAAAAACAAAACAAAAAACGATGACTTTCTAGAAATAAACACACAGAAACTATTGGCTTTCTTTCCAGGACTAACCACACATTTTAGGAAAACAAGTAGAATTAAATTGAAATAAGAGGCCAAAGAATGAGATACTTTATTAAAATCATTTCAATCAGAAGTCCTTTCTTCATAAACAGCTTTTCTAAATGTTCATTGTTTCGGTAATTATAAGACTATTATCCTTTCTCTTACATCAGTCTTGACTAAAGATCAATGAAAATAATAAATGTCTCTTTTATAAAGATAAATGCCGTTGGAAACAGGATGATTTTTAAAAGGTGGCTATAGTTTTAGAACAAGTAAAAAATTGCCTATTATAACCAGGGGTTTGCTCTTTGATTAAAAGTATTTCTAAAACAAATAACCTTCATGCGTATATGTGTGTGCAACTAATGCAATTAATCTTCAGGCTAGATTAACTTGATAAAATATTGACCTAATTTAGGATTAAAAGATTACAAGTAACATTTTGTGCTGAAGGCTGCAACATGCCTCATGTCAACGCAGTCATGACAGAATTAACCTTCCAAGCCCTCTTCAATTGGGGCATTTCTGAGCTGCTACTTGAGCAGTGCTTAGATGACCTACAGTGACTGGTGCACAAAAGGCCCAATGATGCCGTTCTCTCAGCCAGCTGAACTGCCTCTGTGGTTCAGAATTTTGCAAAAGGAAAACATACTCAAAAGACATTCTAGAAATATCCAGCTTCTGCTTGTCAAATAAATGTTTTAATTTACTAGTAAAATGAGTTGTCTGGAAGTACATAAAACATTTTTATTACAAGTACAAAAATGTCATTTATAATCGTTTTATAATTGCTTGCAAGTGTCAGGCATTTTACTATTAAGTGTAAAGTCTTGAAGCTTGAAAAATTTTATCCTGATGTTTAATTCTCTTTCTGTGATTTTGGTGATAGTTTTCGGACAATTAATAAGGAATTCTTACTGACTGGTTTGTGTAGATAGAGATAATGGCATTTGACTCCTTTTTCCCTCTGGGCTAAGAGTATGATACATAATATTCCAATCTACAGTTAACTCTCAAATTACTCTTTGGAATTGGGGATGAGGTTGCATAACAAATGAAATACATGGATAACTAGAAGGGATTCAAAAAAAATAACAGTAAGGTAGAAAGAAAAGCATCATTAGTGTAACCTTTAATTATTGACTAGAATAGAATAAAAGCTGGCTAATGAGACTTTCATTCTTGAATTGACTTTATGTTCCTTTAATAGAGTTCCTAATTATCTGGATTCTGATTTTTGTCATCTGTATGAGTACACCAAACATTTACATAGAAGGGGGATAGGAAAAGTCCAATTTTATCAGCTTATACATTAGTAAAAGCTTCATATATAGAAGTATGTGAAAGAGGAATATCCCAGTCTGAGTCAACTTTGTAAGGAGGCATAGTAATGATATAGTTGGTGCTAAAAGATTATAGGTCAGAGCTTTATGATATCAAATGTGAATCAATTCCTCATCTTTTTACCATTAGAGCTTCCTTGTTTTGGGTGTTGAAGGCTTTTGAAAAGTCAAGTGTTATCTTTTAGAAAGTGAATATATTTGACTTTTGTAGTATCGGCCACCATGTTTGTTTTACTCTACACTTAGCTGGGTAATAATAAAAGTTTATTAAATCAAAATACACACACACAGTATATATTTATATATATATAGATTATTCATATCTATCTTCATTTGAGAAATATTTATTGAGCTCCTATAATGTGCTATACCCTATGCTGTGTATTGGAGCTACAAGGAGAAAAAGGACATTTTTTGACAAGGAAGTTTCTAGCAGAAATGTGCTCTTTCTTTACTAAAAAGATTAACAAGTGTCAGAGAAGTTTTAAAGACATATATTGGAGAATTTAAAAAAATAGTTTACAAAATTGAAAAGGAATTAAAAAAGAAATAAATGTGTAATCATGTCATTCAATGATTACTGTATTTTTTAAACCTAGCAATTTGTTTTGGACCTGCCGAAAGTCAAGAGTGACTGAGTCTTTTTATGTAGATCTGAAGTATGAGCTGTTAAATATGTCTTATTCAATGGTGGATGAATGAATTCTCTAACAAAATAGTAATTTCTCCCATTATTTTTCTTTTCACGCACCTAAAATCGCTCCTACGGAGTTCTGGAGAACCAAGAAATTACATTTTAAAACTTTGTAAGATACAAAACAATAGTGTTTCTTAACCAGTAGATTCAGGGGTTATAGCTTTTCTATAATCTTTCATTTTTTCCTGATAGTTCCCATTTTATTTGATTGGAGATTTAGCATAGGGTGGTGGAAGGAATAAAGATTTTTTTGGATCAAGAGAAGCTATATATAAGTCCTAGAAAACAATGAACAGAACAACTAAAATGAACAAATTGATTAATTTCTAATTGTATTTCTATTATAACTCTGTTCATATGAGTTAAAGTTCCTGCCATTCTTTAGGAGTGATGCTACTCATTAAATAATAACGTTCATTTTTCATAATTATGTGTTCTGAAGGAGTGAAAATTTTGGTGTTTTTACAGAGATAGTCGTTGATAAAGACGTGAAATCAAAACTAAAAATAATTATCTTTTTCAATACACAATGATAATGTATACATTTACTTTTTATGTTTCTTTGCTACAGTTATTTTTTAAAATATACATTTTGATTTGTTCTACTTTAATTATCTGTAATTTAAAATGGTATCATGGCATAGTAGAAAGAACACACGCTTTGGGGCCACATGGACTCTGATTGTGCCAGGCACTGTTCTTGCTTCTGGGATGTAACAGTAACGAAGAAAGACAACATTCCTGCTCTTAAGGTTCTTACTAAATTGTGTGACCCTAGGAAATGTGCTGTCCTTCATTAATGACTGAGCTTCCTCATGTGCAAAATAAACAGAATGATAGGTCTGTGCCAAACTATTCCAAGTTTTGACAGTGCCCGACACACAGTAAGCACTTAATAAATGGAAGTTACTGTTGTGCTTAGTATAATTAATATTATTTATAAAGCTAGAATGTTAGCATCTGAGCTTAGAGTTCATAAATGGAACTATTAAGAATTTCATCTGTAAAAAATGATTTATTAATTTAAAATTTCTCTAATGTTTCTGCCTCCATTTTGCTTATGTACAAGTCAAGGATATCTATTTATTTATCCTTATAAAAATCAATCTGTGGCTAAATGAACACATACATAGATATATGTACACATATATATGGTATCTATTAATTTTATAATTAAAAATAACAATGGCATTTTAATGTCAACTTTTAATGGTTTACACTGGTAGCTCAATATATACCCCAAAATACTTAAAAATATTTATTACCAGAGGTTCTGATTGATTGTGGCTAGAGGGTTGCAGAGACTATTCTTTCAGCAGTTTCTTGCCTGCTATTCTTTCTGTGCTATTACTCATTTCCTCTTCCTGTCCTTGGGCGTTTTCATTCATAAGAAATTCAAAACCATTTTGGAGTCTACATGGCTCTGCCATTTTATCTCTGCAAGTATTTAGCACATTAAGCCAGTCTTCATTGTTTTTTATATATAGAAACTCAGAATGAAAAGAAAAAATAACAGAAGAATTGCTGTATTTCAGAGATTCCATTAGTCTAATCCATTGAATATAGTATATATGGCAGCTTATACTTCAGATGTTTTTGTAGATAAAAAGACTCAGCTACTCTAGCCTTTCAGCAAGTCAAAAACAATACATGGGTAAAAGAGATTATAATCTTTCTGTCAATGTATGTCATTGTATTAGTGCTTATACTAAAAAAAAAAGACTAGAAAAGCACAAAGTTATAATTTGTACTGGTACAAAGTTCTGCTTTTGTACAAAGCACAAAGTTACTAGTGCATGTCAAAGAATAGAATATTTCTGCTTTTCCTGAAGAACTTGTTCCCAAACACTATTAATATTATTCAGTTCATCAGAATTTATTGGATAAGTGTTCCATCGTATTTGTACTAGTTACATAAAATAAAGACAAAGAACTGTGCTAAATGAGACTCCACTGACTTTTTCTGTCTATATTTCCTTGATCTGTGTGTGAATTTGTCATTTTATACTTGCACTTCCTTCTTAAAACTCTTCTCCTTCAGCTTCCTGGGATGTTACTGTTCTAATTTTCTCATATTTTAATCACTCTTTCTGCTTTCTTTCTTTCCTGGATCCTCTTTATTTTTACATTCCTCAACTTGTTCTGTTTTAATTGTTAACATCTCTCCCTTGGCGAGCTCATTTATGCTCTTGACCTCAACTATCAAATTTAGGTCAATAGCATCAATGATTAACCTTGCGTTCTCCTCGATATTCCATTTCTGCATTTTCAACTTCTTTTAGCATTTCTGCTGAGCTTAGAAAAACTGGTCCCTAGAGACAGAGATGAACTTGGGCACAGAATTCCTCTTCTATCACATCTCCCCATATTCAGGGCAATGTCTTGTTGTGAGAACACAGGAATTTTTTTATGGAGACACCCTGGTAGCTAATGGGACTCTTAGTTGTGACAGCCCATCAGCCATTCACTGTTTTTGTGTTATCATTATCTTCTACTACCCATCAAAATCAAGACTCGTATTTTCCAGCTAGACATTCTCTGGTCTGAAGGAATTTTTGTTCTTCTTCATAGGTATGAAGTCAGTCATAAAGAATTCATAGAGGAAAATGACTGTAAGCACCTGTAATTGTTTCTATTATAAAAATTTAAATTGAGAATATCTTCAAAATAAAGGTGATTACATGTTGAAATGTTTCATAAGACATATGTTAATGGTAAATAATTAACATAAAGTATTAGCAAATAAACGTTCTGTACAAGTAAGTAAAAAGGATGAATAACAGAGACTTTTAGTGGGCTTTTTATTTTCAGTCCCTAGTACTGAGCCTGCCCCGCAGTGGATTCTCAGGAAACATCTAATGGATTGGATGTGTTGAATCACGATCGTTTCTGTTTCTCTTCTGTTACTTTCCAGATGCAATTTTAGACATCCCTGTAGGACTCTATATTAAGTCCATGAAGAATGGACAAATGAAACTTGATTTTAAATTTATTCCATTTTTAGGAAAAAGCAGTAAAGAATGAGTGCATGATTTGGTTCATGTATCTTATTGCTTCTCAAATTCCAAATAAATTAATGTATTGCTTTCCATAAAACTCAACAAATGCATTAGGATACTTTTTTTTAAAAATGTGCTTCCTCTGAGAAATATTTGCAATGGTTTTCTTAGCATGGTCATAACATCAGTCAAAATTCTCATGGAAGTCACTTCTATAAGGAGAATCCATAGTGTGTAGCAGAACTTGAGAAAAACTATACTGTATGTGTGCACATACATCACATGGAACACATGGAGGTTTTTGATTGTTGAAACCTAGTGGTTATTTCTGAGGAGTGGGGGGCTTTTTCTAATCTTCCTAATATTTGAACTTTGTACAAAAAGTATTTATTACTTTTAAAATTAAAAGTAATGGTGACATTTGTAGGTCAGCTTTGAATGGCTTACACTGATGGCTCAGGTCTCCAGTATTTTTCTAAGTTGGCAGTTCCATTTTTTTTTTCTTCCCTCCTTCTGAGTCAAAGTGTAGCTAAAGGTACCTGTTCAAACCACAGCTCCAGGGGACGTCAATTTACCATCACCTACAAGGATCTCATCACTCTCTACATCATTTCTGCATTTATAGACTCTCTTTGTGCCTTATGATGTCTCACTTGGAGATATGTTGCTTTACATACTGTATTAGTCTGTTTTTCTTGCTTATAACAAAATATGTGGAAGTGAGTAATTTACAAACAAAATGAAATTTATTCCTTACAGTTTCTGAGGCTGGAAAGTCCAAAGTCCATCTGGTGGTGGTGACAGTGACCCAGGGGGTCTCACATTGCAAGATGATGGAAGCAGAGAGAGCAGAAAGACAGACAGACTCTCCTCTTCTTTTAAAGCCCTCAGAACCACACCCCTAAACACCATTTTGAATCCATTCACTATGGAATGGTTCTACAATCCAATCACCTCTTCAAGGCTCCACCTTTCAATTACCATAATAGGATTTCCCAGTCTCTTAACAGTCACAGTGGGAGCTAAGTTTCTAATACATAAAACTTGGGGAACACAGTTCAAGCTTCAATGAGTTTTGGGGGAAGATAATTCAATCCACTACACACACTTACAAGTTATTCATATTAGTTTTTGTGTTGCTATAACAGAATACCTGAAACTGAGTAATTTATAAAGAAAAGAGGATTATTTTGCTCATGATTCTGGGACAGCTGCATCTGGAGTGGGTCTCAGGCTGCTTCTACTTGTGGCAGAAAATGGCAGAGCAGCCAGTGGGTGCAAGTAGATCATATGGCAAGAGGAAGCAAGAAAGAGAGAGGGAGGGGAGGTGCCAAGCTCTTTTTAACCACCAGCTCTTGTGAAAATTAATAGAGCCAGAACTCACTCACTACCTCTTCCTACCCCTATGCAGGGAATTAATTTATTCATGAGGGATCTGCCCCCATGACCCAAACACCTCCCAACATCGCCACATTTGATATAAGATTTCAACATAAGCTTTGAGAGGACAATGTATCCAAATTACATCGTTATTTTATCATTATTTAAATTTTTTTCACTTAATATGCAAATTCCTAAAGCCTGAAAACTATAGTGAGAATAACCATGGTAAAACATAAACTAGATTATGCCTCTTTACTCAACATCTTTAATGGACCATTTCACTGGGGTAAAAGCCAAGATCATTTACAGGTTTGCAATTTCTTATCTGGAAACTTTGGGACTAGATGTGCTTTGGTATTTAGAATTTTGCAGATTTTAGAGAGTTAATGCAACCATAGAACATATTTTCTATTGTGCACACCCCCGCTGGAGTTCTGGGGCACCACCAGGTATTCATGCATCTTAAAATTTTACAGCACGAGGAGGAATAATTAAAGATTACAAATAGTCTCCCACCAAATCAGGTCCAGTTTTGCTCTAACATGTTTTTCTTTTTTTTTTAACAAGTTAATGGTTGGGGAGGGGGACAACTTTTGGTTGTCAAAGCTTTTAGGACTTTGGAATTGTGAATGAAGGTTTTGGACCTGTTATAACCTACAAGTCCTAACAAGACCCATCTGCAGGACCTCCCTGAGATCATCTAGTACCACTCTCTCCATTGCTTCCTCTCTCCTGCTTTATTATTCTTCATAGCACTCACCACCAGTGAACAGCTCATGAATAAATATACATGATGTATTTCTTATCTGTTTTTCTTATTGCCCATTTTCCCCTTTTTAAATGTGCATTCCTTGAAAGCAGAAACTGTTGCTACTGCATCCAGAGTGTTTCAAATAGGGTCTGGCACATAGTATGGGCAATGAATACTTGTTTGATGATGGATACATTTTAATTATTTTCGGAATCACTGTATATCAGGTTATGCATAAGAAATAATAAGTACTGGTTCAACAAATGCACAATGATTAATATGAAGTATTTTAACAAATTTGTATCAATTGGAATTTTTTAAATATGACATTTCTGAAACTACTGTTGAAATGAAACACTTTCAATTGCTCATGGATGATTGATGTCTAAAAGGTAATGAAAATCACACAAGCATCTACCTGTCATGTGTCTGCATATGACTCTGAAGTTGTGACTCCAGGTCTGAATTGTAATTTGCCAATTTTTTCCTTCTGCTCTATTTTTCAGAAATGTAAGTTCTGAAGTATTTTGGTAGGAAAACTAAGTTATGGGTAAAGAAATCAAGGATGGCAGTGCAGTAGTTGAAGTGTCAGGTGTTTTTGTATCCTCTGCACTGGGCTCGGTGGGTGTTTTCATTAAGTCCATGTGCCAGTCCTGTCTCAGGTTCTGAAGGTCCAGCAGTGAATGAGACAGACAAGTCTCTAATATCACAGATTGTTTCAGCTACTAGTTAGTGCTATGAAGAAAAATAAAGCAGCAGAAGGTGACAGTGTACACTCAGTCAGTGTGTGTTTCTGTTTGTGTGTGCTCGTAGTGTTTTTTTTAAAGATAGAATGGTGATGTAGAAAGGGAGGTGGAATAAAAAAGAATGGTTGTTTGTGTAACTTCTTTCTGCACTACATATTACTGTTGTACTTTGTCCAGTTAGGACTACATTATTAATGGGTCTCTCTCTCTCTCCCCTCCCCCCCCGTCACACACACACACACACACACACACACACTTCTTTCCTTGGGTCTTTGGAAACATGGTTTTGATTATGTGACTTTGAAAGTGGTAAAACTCACACATCAATTTTTGTGTAAGCATTGTATCTATTTCAACTTCCTACACCTGTTACTGCACTGCTCTGCCAAGTGCCTGTAGAAAATATTGGCAAGAGGGAAAATATTTTCTCATGGTGTATGTATATGTTTTTCTAAGTAGGTCTTCTTCTTTAATATGATTTACTCCCTGAGATATTTACTGCCTTTTGTGGTACAAGCACATTAGAGACTGGGCTTATTTGGTTAGAGTCTATTCCTTTTTTTTTTTAACTTTATATACATCTTAGCATTTTCTTTAGTGCCTATAACACAGTATTTTCTCAATAAATATTTTAAAATTGAACTGAACCTCTTACTTGAAGGTTTAATTTTGTATGCTAGGGTAGTTGGGATTTCATGGCTGTTTTTTATTAAGAGAGCTTGATAATTTTTTTTTCTTTAGAATTATTACAATTAGACAAGGTAGTACTTTTGGGGTGTACCACTCTGCAGAGGTTTAGAAGCTAAAAGAAATGCCCTGTGGAAAGACTGTTGACTTCTTGCTCATTTACTGTTGTTAACCAGCAGACCTGTTCCCTATGTTTGTAAGTGCCTGAGGTGCCCACACACACTCAAGTTTTGCAGTCATCTTATTCTGCCTTGGTGGAATCACGATCCTTTTTTATAGATGGGTTCAGGAGTGGATATGGATGTTGGATGCTCAAATTTTTGTTTTCTGCGTTTTGGGAGAAGTTTCCAAGCAAGCTCTGAAAACACTTCTGCTCAAAGAATAAATCATTTTACCCCAAGCATATGTCTTGATGGTGACTTCTTCATACAGTCCTGAAATAAACTTAAAGTTGTGAATAAACAAAAGTTTATTCAGGGACTGAGTAGTCTTATTTATAGAATTAGAAAATTATTTTGAGGTTAATCAGATTCTTCTGTATAACTATTTCAAATTATCTATGGCAAAATTGTGGAAGTTATCTCTGGATGTGTTCATCAGACTTCACATTTTAAAATTATTTTGAAAACTTAAAATTTTTCCTTTAATACCACCGATTAGAACAAAAACACTCCTGCTTATTCCTCAAATGCTTGAATTCCCCAGTACTTTGTCCTTAGCCTTCTTACCACATGGACCATCTCATATACTATCTAAATTTAAATAGTTTCTACTATTTATGCTATTGGTGCCCATTTTCTTGATTCATGTGGCTTCTCCCAGTCCTTGGGTCACTCCTTTTCTCTCTTTTAACCCAGGCCTGACCCTGTGGCTAGTTAGCTGAATTATTCTTGCACCAACATCCTTGATTCTTGTGTATGTCTATGACATCTACTACCTACAAAATCCTAATCCTGAATAGTTGCCACAATCCATTTTCTCCACTCCCATATCCAGGAAGCAGAACCTACAGAAGAATAATCACACAAACTTATACACACTAACCATTACAAAACATGATCTCCAATTTGACGAGTCATTGTAATGCCCCTATTCTTTTATCATCTTTTCCCAATTTTTTCAATGAATAATTTAAACATTTGCCCTCTTTCTCATATGTCCTGTTCAACCTTTTCCTTCTGTCAGCTAATGACCTCTTGATTTATTGAGAAAATTGTGCCCGTCACAACTTTGTTACAAACTCTCATTATAACTTGTCCTTCAGCCTGTAAACTATCTATCCAGAGCAATCTTAAAAGTCATTTCCATAGACTCAGAAGACATATTCATTCACCCTATCTGATGGTTTGATAATTTCCTCATTTCTCTGGGTTTTACTCAACTTTTCAGGCTCCCACCCCCACCTTCAAACTCACCTTCTCTACTGGTTCCTTCTCATGACCTGTAATCATGCTCAAGTCTCTCTCATCCTAATAAAACATCGCTTGACCCTGGAATCCCTCCATTTTTCCTTCTCCTTTACTTTCTTGCTTTACTTTTCTATTTTGAAATAAATCTGATTTCTTCCCTTACCTCCATACTGAAAGTTCTTTTATTATGGCAACACTTGCATGTATTATAATTTTCCAAACCCAATCATCATTTTTTATCTTCATGTTACTGAACTTGACATTGGACATAAAAAAAAAAACATGCATTATGTGATGGTTGAATTGCTTTGACTTTTAACAGATTTTGTTTTATGCTAGAAAATTCACAACAATTTAAATATCTTTCCAATTTTATGTTCTTTTTTAGGTTTGCAAAGACACAAAGCAACAAGATCATCTACAACAAACACTACAAAACTAGTCAGTCCAGGAAAACTGCCTTAACGTGGACTCTGTAGAATTTTAGCAGAGGCTGCTATCATTTTTTAATAGAAGTGTGAAAAAGTAATATAATGGCCTTGCTCCATTAAGAAACAGTTGTTCAGAGACTCTTCAAATGAGTCACAGCCTTCATCTTTCTTTGTTAAGTGCTTATAATTTATCCAAATCTGTATAGCATTGATTATCATAGCCATGGAAAAGACAATTCTTTGGCCTAAAATATTTGGTGGTGGTCTTATTTTTGAAAAAATGGAAAAGGCTACAAATCTGGGTAAAATTCTGCACTGTAAATGGTTTCACTGAAATCACTCAGTAATTGCCACCTGTATGATATCTGCGGAAACTCTTGTTCTTCTGCCAATCTTTTAACATATTTAAAATTGTAAATATTTGGGGTTTTTATATAACTCCAAACCATAGCCCATTTGTTTGTTTTTACACTGACTCTTCTTATGTACATAACATGAATGGCAGTTAAATAAAGTTCTCTTATTCTATAAACATTCTTTGAGAATGATGTTTTTTATAAGCTTCATTTTTATTTCAAAATGTTTTCAAAGTAGTTACATTATTCATGGAGTTATTTTTATTGCTACTTCACTACTTAAAATGAAGATATATTTTAACTTCCATATTGCTTGTTTCTTATATTTCTTTGGAAATAAGAAGAAACCAAAGTCTCTATTTTTGTCACTAAATTTATGACATGTTTGTTCTGATATTAAACAAAAAAAATCAGTACCTTAGAATTTTCTAACCAGGTGGTATGTCATAGCAGCCTGTTACCCCATTGTTTAAAAGTGTGCAGAAAAGTTGAAGTCTTCAACCCTGGGGAAGCAGCGTGGACTTCTAGCCAAGGACAGATTAATCTGTCAAACCAGTGCCCAAAGAAATATTATCATTTCTTTTGTATACTACGGTATGAAAATAATCAGGAAGTAGTACTTTATGGTAAGGCAGAATTTCTCTTTAGGACCATATGGGGAAAAACAAAACCCTGATATTTCTTTATGCAGCTGTTTATATTACTACAGAAATAATTAAATATTGTTTTTATTAGACAACTAAAAAATCAAAATTGTTTTTAATGGTTATTAGCTCACAGGAAAAAACTGTAATCTATGTATATAAGCAGTTCGATGTTCATTGTTAAAAGTGAGAATAATTATGTTAATTGTTTTTTAAAAACAATATGTTGTATAACAATAGTCTGTTGCTGAACGAGCTTATAAGTAAACACATATTTGAAGATGTGTTTATACACTTCGACTGGCTTAATTGGACTGTAGCAAAAAATAAAATGACATAGCTTTAGGGCAAAGAACTTTTTATTTATTATAATGCCAAATAAACAGTTCGAGTCTCTGGGTTTTAGTCATTATTGCTCTTTAATGCTTATGTATTAACATTATTCAATAGAGCAATATTGTGCAAAATAAAATTTATTTTTTTCAATTTTATTTATATTTACTTTTGTAGGGTACAGTGTATAGTTTCAATACATGCATGTACTTCACAATGATTCACTTAGGGTAGATAGCATAGCTTTATACCTGTTAATCCATCTCTTCTCCTTCCCTCCACCCCCTCCCCTCCCAGGAAAATAAAATTTTTAATAGTCATTTTTTGCTTCTTGTGGATCAAAGTGAATTCAATAATTTTTTTGCATCAAACATGTTTTATTGATTTATTTATCTATTCATCAAATATTTATTGAGTGCCTATTATGGGCCAGATGCAGTGATATGACAGCAGTGGAAAGACAGGATAGCATTCTTCCCAAGCTCAAAATGTTAATTTTGGACTATAGGTGCCTTCTTTTTGTAATTATGTATGCTAATGTACTCAGTCTGAGGAATTGAGACTTAACTTATACTGTTTTCTGTGGAGAGGAAAACAAATGCTTCTACTTTAGAAAAGAATTTATCATTGAAATAATTGAGTAGAGCATCAATAAGAATCCTGCTCTATTACTGTTAGAGTCTATGAATGTTAGCCCCGTTAGCCCACAAAACTCCATTTTTGAAACTATTACAAAGTAATGATAATTCAACTAAAACCACAATATATGAACATTCTCATTTTTGATATTTTAAAAATATTAAAAATATTTCCTAGTTCTACTTTAGTCTAAGCAGAGATATTTTATTTGATGTTAGGTAATTTTCCCTTAAAAAAATGCTAAAGTAGATTATGAAACTTGTAAGAAAAAAACAATCCTTAAATCATTTTAGAATGTTAGATTCATTAGTACGGTAGGTGGAAATTTGGTCACCACAACTATGTCACAACCATTCTTTAAGAATTTTAGTCACTCCCATATTGGAAAAATGTAAACCCCTTCTACAGAGATCTAAATCTGTTTTTATTAAATGTTCTTGAGTATGCATGCCTATTAACCACCTCACATATTTCTTGGAACTGATGCTCAAGTTCTTTCATTAAAAAAAAAATCACACACCACATTTTATCATAATAAATGTATTAATACTATCATAATATTTACTTCTTTTTGGCTTTAAATTTCATTAAGTGATACTATTGTCTTAAAAAAATTATTTCAGAGGGAAGAAAGCAAACACATGTCATTTGCCTATCTCACCAATGTCAAAGTTTCCTTTTATCCGTGGGGTGGGGTGGGGGGAGGATGTGGGAGAGACAAAGTGGTGTTAGGAGAATAAAGTCTCTGTCTTTCTTGGAGATGGGGGTATTATTTTATGAATTCAATTTCATATCTATCTTGCCATCTGTCACCAGGCAGAAGAGATATAGGACAGTGGCAAACTCATGTTAAAAAGGCTGTCTTGGGATAACAAAGAGAAAAGTTAATGGACATGGATTTACAAATTATTAATGATTTTTCTTGTCATTTCTTGAAAAATGAAAGCTATGCACGCTGCCTCTCTCTCCAAACAGATTGCATTTTATTCCTCTGCAGTTTGTCCATCAGCCTTCACTCTGACAACATAATCCAGAACTAATCCAGAGCATTCAGTTTTCCTTGTTGGCTCTCAGGCAGGCTGCTTAGACAAATCCTGCTACCTGTCAGCTCTCATGTGGGTGCCAAACCGGCTGCCAGGTTAACCTCTGGGGAAGCAGGAAGACCTGCTGATTTAACCTCTACTTCCCTTCCAATAATCCACAGTAAATAGGAAGGATGTGAACAGGCTAACTGTTTTAATCAGGCCTGGATCCCTTAAAATCTGTTTCATACAGAGCTTTAAGAACTCGGGTTATGAACAACCCTACGTAAAATAACAGGACGGATCCTCCAAAATATGGGCCCTAAGGAAGCAGATAGATTAGATACACTGAAAGGTCTTAATACCCTAAAGTAGTCTGTGAAAATATATATACCACTTCCTTGAGCCACATCATTGCTTAAAACTACTTAATTTTCAGGATGAGGTCAAAACCTATTTAGGAATAAAAAAGAAGGAAAAAACCCAATTTGGTTATTATAAAGACACACTTCGTTAGTTTCTAATATGATTGCCATACTTTACCTTGTCTTTATCCCCTGCCTCCCCCAATACATGTAGATGCACACACGTTAATTCTTGTTGCATGATGGTGAATTTGAATATTGTTTACAGATCAGTCTCAAATGATTCCAACATGAGCAAATAACTAGACAAAGTTTTCAAATGAGTAAATATAAATTAATATTGCATGGCATTTAAATGACATTGAATTGATCAAGAATAAAAATGAAGCACATTAAGGTAAAAAGCTTCTTAAAAATACTCACTTTTTATTCAAAAAGAACAATATATTCCCTCCTCCTTGTTGGAATTCAAGTCACATCAGTCTATCTGCTCCTGTAGCATCAACAATCCACAGCAGAAAAGCACTTGCATGAGCACAGCGTTCCAAGGCACACTTAAAAGTTCCACTAAGTTTACCCTTCTGAGAAAAGTAATTCACTCACTCTTTGAGTGTTAGGAAGGTAAAACATATCTAGGTTAATACAGGAGGAGGTAAGCTTATACCGGTCTCTGGAGAGGGAATCTGAACTCTATCACAAACAAGTGGTGGGAGTCACGATGACTTCTAATGAGGATCTTTAGTTTTCCTCCATTTAATTGCAGGCTTTTCTCCAAGAACGATAAGGACAAGGTTTGCCCCCTCCCTTTTTATTCCCTCCCACATAGCAGAAGATGAAAGATGGGGAATGTTCATCACACAAAATGAACATTAAGATGTGAGTTCAATGAAGTGGGTGCACTGTACACACATAAACACACACACACATGCATTACGGTCATCTGAAGATTTCTGACCTAACCAGTTCTCAAATTAAAAAGTTCCTATTTAATTATTTTAGTGATAGATGCATTTTTGTATAATTATATCCTATGTTTTATATGATAGAAATAAAAGGAAGAATTTTGTTTCTTGAATACACAATGTTTTTTTGAATAAATATTTTACTTTTTTCCTACTCAATAGGTAATATATGTTTGTACTTATTTGAAAATGAAATTTTAATTAATTTTTTTTCTTTTTGTTAGCATCCTTTTCACTTCTCTCTTTCTCTTTCCATGATCCATGTTTTTTTTTTCTCTCTTACTTTTTAATTCATATTTTCTTTTACTGGTGGTAAAGTTTACTAGACTGTCAGACAATAATTTATCATGAAGCAGCTGACTTTCATGGTTAAGGTGAGAACAGGGATTAATTGTCAAACAATACCATATAAGATAAAGCTTGTTTTAAAGCAGACCAATTTGTTTATGTTCTGTTTGATAACTAAGCAGTTATTAAACTTAGATTCAGAAATAAAATTTAAAATCAGAAAGACAGGATAAACTTTAAAAATTCAACCACTGGAGTAAAAGTCTTTAAAGTCTTCCATAAGATCATATTGGTCACTATTACAAAGGTTGAGTGCACTAATTATCTTGATTTGAGCATCACATATTGCACACAGGTATTGACATTCAATGCTGTACCACACAGATATGTACAACCAATTATGTTTCAATAAAAAAAGAAAGTGTTTTTGAAAAACAACCTTATTACAGCAATAACTATAAATTCTCTGATATGTCTTAGAGCTGTAATCTTAGTATAGACCAAGGATGATAACCAAGTCCTTTACTAGGAGCCAGAGGCCAGGAAATAAGGACTTGGGTAGAGAGAGGGGGGCAGACAGTGTGAGGGATAGGGAGGGACAAGCCAATTGATCAGAGATGCAGCCCTGGGGGAAAAAAAGTGTCTTGAGAGAGAGGATGGAGTGAACATTTTGGGAGAAAAGTAACTTAGGGGATCTATGTAAATGAGTTGAGAAGAGAATAGAAATAGAGAATAAAAGGAGAAAAGGAGTCTGGCAATGTTTACGTATGGATAATGCATATTACTGAAAATAGTTACAGAACTTTTAAAAAATAGTGTTACTCAGTAATGCAATCTTTGCAGCACATGTAAAACTCATAACACATATCATTAGAAATTTTAAAGACACAGACTTTAACACATACATGCAAAATACAAGAAAAATCTCTTAATAATTATATGAAGGTGAAGGTTAGGAGTGTGAACTACAGAGCTGGACTGCCTAGGTTTGAAACTCAGCTCCACTATTCACTAGCTGGGTCACACAGGGTGGAACTTACAGTCTTTATGCTCTATTCTCCTCCTCTCTAAAATGGGGAATACCTACCCCATAGCTGTGTTGCACGGATTACTTGGAATAATAAGTGTGTGCTCAGAATGCAGCCTGACATGTGAGTGATATCACTGCAGTTTAGCAATTACTCCTGAGAATAAATGCGCTTGAACCTCATTTAAACTTCCAGTGTTAGAACTTTCTAGTCAGGAATCATAGGTTGGTTTTTTTTTTTTTTTTTTTTTTTTGATGAACGTATTGAGTTCTTTAAGGTTCATATTAGACAGACTATTAGGATCTCTATATCAGAATTATGTCCAGAGCTTTAGAGCTTTTAAAAAAGAGCTTTGATCCTTTGGAATATGGAGTAAATTGATATAAAAACACTCATACACTCCTTTGCCCTGATATATTTCAGGGCTTAAGTCGACCTACTTTTTGTTTGTATTCGACATATTTATTCAGTGAAGAACACACCATTTTCAAAACGGTTTTCAAGAAAAGTGGCAAGATTAATCATCGAAGCTGTATATTTAATAGAAATACAAAACATCTATAGCACACTGGGTTGCTATTTGGTAATAATGATATAAGGCAACTTCAGCTTGAGCAGTCATGCTGTTTAGAATACATTGACTGTTATACAATTGATCAATACGTTGTAAACAAATGCTGAAAATGTTAGTCCATTTTTGATCATCTTTCCTCTCAAAAGCACCAGCTGTAAGGTGTTATCTGGTTATCAATCATGTTTCATGTTTCTTATCAGCTCTGCACATTATGGTATGTTTGTAGTTGGTACATAACCTAAACAATACTGGCCTAATTCATCGACCTTTGAAATCTGGGTCTAATCTAGCAGTAAAACAAGAAGACTGATCACACTTAAAGAAGTCTTTAACTAGTTCTTACTGTCTGGTGAAATTTGAAATGATCACAGCCCAGAAAGTAAAGTACGTAGTACATTTTACTCAAGAAATAAAGAATGTTCGAATCAATGGATGAGAACAGAATTTGAACTTTGAATTTTTACGTTAATATGTTTTTCAGAAAAGAAAAAAAAAAACCCCACAAAACTATACTTGTTTGTTAGGATGAATATGAAGAGACCAACCTCTGTCAGAATTTTACCTCCTTTTTTAGCCCAGGGATAACTGATGACCCTAGAATGGTCTCAATAATATGTAGATGATTTTAATTTGGAATGAAATACCTCTAATGAAGTTTTGTGATTTGGGGATTTCCAAACCAAAATTTGTCTAGTACTGTGGACAGACCTTTTTACTAAATGAATTCTAAGTTCATCTTTTAAAATATAAATGTAATCATAAATTAAAATCAGAAGAGAGAAAGGTCTAAATTAAGTAGAGCCGAAGAAGTAATGGGAACCTTTAATTAATAGATTTCTACATTCTTCACCAGTCCCCACCAGTTTGACACACATCCACTTTGGATTTTTTAATGGGAAAATAATCATTCAGTACTTATATCTAACAGGTTTTTAAAAATTTATCCTGAACATTATTATCTTTTATTATCTAAGAGTATTCTATTGTATAGATATCAACAAATATTCAACCAGTCCTCTTTTGATAGTTAAGTTTGTTTTCAAGTTTTTGCTGTTTTGACCATTCAGTTACATAATATTTTTGCCTCTTATGCTTATTTTCTTACAATAAATTCTTAGAGGTGAAATGAATGGATTAGACAATATTCGTGTTTAAAACTTCAATATATACACTATATTGTTCAGTTATCTTTTAAAAAGAGTGAATCAATTTATCTCTCACTTTCTTTACATATGATTATTAGTGTCCACATTACATTAACACTGTTTTCATTTTTTTTGTTGCTTTTTAAGATGGTAGACAAAAAAAAGAGATATATATCATTCTTTTAATTTGCATTTGTTTGACTAGGAGTAGAACAACTTTTCATTGTTATTGGCCATTTAATTACTTTTTTTCTGATTCCTCTGTTTATTTTCCATTGTCCACTTCCTCACTGAGTTGTGAAACTTACACAGTAAATATATTCTACTTTATTATATACAATAAATGTATATTTATATATAGTAAATATATTCCCACTATATATTGCAAATATTTCCATTTTTGTTCTTCAATTATTACTGTTCTTTTAAATTTTTTTTTAATTTTTAGGTTTATTGCATTATGATCACAGAATATGGACTATGAAATTTCTGCTTTTAGGATTTTCTTGCTATTTTCTTTGTGACCTGATTTATAATAATTTTAAATAAATATTTTATGAATACTTATAAAATATGTTCTCTGTTGGTTATAGGTTAAATCTAATACATTAATTGTACAATATTTAAAAATTCTGTATTTTATTCCCTTTTTATCTACTTATTCTGACAGAGATTGAGGGGTTAATTAAATCTCTTACTGCAATTAAATATCCAAAAATTTCCAAAAGACTTTAAAATTTTTCTAACTATATTTGCATAACACATTTTGATACTGTTATTAATTACTGGAAGTTTATGACCATTGTACTTTTATTTAGGAAGGGTCATACTTCTAGCTTAAAATAACCTTGGGCATACATAATATTTTTCTTTCAATTATTCCATTATTAATATTGTTTACTAGATATTTGAAATCCTTTTACTTTAATTTTCCTATGTCATTGGCTTGAGGATATTGTTCTATTTGCTTAGCATTTCTGTGTCCATCTCTTTAAGTGAAGCAGAGTTTTAGTGGTTTGAAGGTGGCTCTCTTAGTCAGGTTTTGGCACGAAGATTAGAATAACTTCAAAAAATACATTTGCAAATATTATTTTTTATATTTTAGATAATTTTAACTTAATACTGGAATTATCTATTTCTCTAGAGATAAAAGTGACTAATTAATAAAATTATTTTCATCTGAAACTTTTTGAGGGCATAATTGTCTGATATACTTTCAATTTCTTCCCTGTCATTTCTCTATTTAGGTTTTCTACTTCATGAATCAGTTTTTAAAAGTATATATTTCATAAACTTAACGTAAAATTTCAAGTTGATTAGTATTGAAATATATAGAATACTGTCTAAAAGTCTTCCAAATCGCATCTCTTTGTTATGCATTTTTTCTCATTCTGATATTTGGTTGTTTATATATACCCTTTTTCCTTATTTCATTTACAAGAAGTCTGTCTCTTTAATCAAACATATATTAGTCTTAATCTGATGCTAATACTATTTTGATTTAATATTTACCATTTTCTAATTTTTAATATTTTTTTTCTCCTGTTTTTGTTGCAGACATTGGAATCTCACTCATCTATTATGAATCCTGAATTTGGCACTTGTTAGCCACATGACCTTGCACAAGTTATTTAAATTTTCTGTGTCTTGGTTTCCTGCCTGCAAAATTCAAACAATGACATCTACCTTATAAAGTCAGAGTTAAAAGTAAAAAACACTCTAAAGTGTTTAGTGGAGTGTAGAAGCAGAATGATTATTTAATAAAGAAGCTCTATTGACATTATTAATGTTATATATTATAATAACATTATATGTTATTATATGTTAATAATTATAATGTTTTAAGCTAAATGAATGGTTCATTTATTTTTATTCATTTTATTTCGTAATGATCACCCTAAGGCTATGCATTTGTCTTCACTAAGCTATGGCTGCATCTCACAAGCATTGAAGTGTAGTGTTCTCAATTTTATTATTTCCTGAATTGTATACTATGGCTTTTAAATTTTATTGTTTAAATATTGGTTTAGATAAGTTTCTTAAAAATTCCAAGAGAGTACCTGTCTCTTAATTTTCCATTTTTGTTGCATTGTCAGATATAGAAAATGGGACTTAATGCAGTTTCTGAAATTAGGGATTTGTTGAGATTTTTGTGCGTATATATTATATATACATATTGTAATACTGTGAAAATGTTTAATGGATACTCGAAGAGAAATTTAATTTAGGCTTTGTATGGTACACAGTTAATGTATATTATAAACTTATAATATATAGTATTATAACCTTATAATGTTATCTTAATTTTCTTTGCCCTCATATGTTATTTATGTACTCGCTTTTTCATATATTTAAAAAGAAATAATAAAGTTTCCATAATAATTAGTCACAATATTTCTCATTATATTTGTAATACTTAACTTATTTGAGAACAGTGAGTTTACTTCATGTTATTAAGGAAAACCTGAAATTTAAAAGTAGATATTGTAGTTAAAGGAATTTGTCACACTTCTGACAACTCGTTTGGACTTTCCTCTCTTTAGAACAGTGTACTTGATCCATTTTACTTTCAGTTTTGTGTCCCAATTGCAAATTCTAGAATAATTGAAGAGCCTCACTCAATATCCTTTGGCATTAGATTTAGGAGGTGCTACAAATTTATTTTTCTTTGTCTTCTTCAATATTCCTGGGAATTTGAGAAAGGCTGATTCAGAATAAGTGAGAGACAAAAACAAAACTATCAGAAAAATGACTTGTAACTAGAGGTTGTCTGTTTCTTTTTTAAAAATAAAATCACAAAAAAGAATTCCCCACTAAGAAAATGAGCCATGGTGGAACTAAGGAGGAAAATGGGAAACAAGATTTATGTAGTGGTGAAAATTAATCTCCTCATTATTGTGAAATAGAGCTTTCTCCAAGCCAATTCTCTTCACATCTTTTATGAGCCATACAAAGGTCATACATTCATTCATTTATCAATTATTAATTTATCAATTATTCATTCATTCATCCAAAACATTCATATACAAGAAGCAAAGCATTGTGGGTTATGCCTCTAGTGCTGTGGAGATATTAAAAGATCAATAAGATAGTGATTTTGTATTTATATAATTTGCCATATAGTAGGGAAACAACATAGGGCCACAATTAAGTAAATGCAGAAGTGGAGAAATTTTTATTTTCTTAGCAGCTGGTATAACACTTTATTTTATAGAGAGACTCTCCCCCCTAACCTGCCCCATGCCTCCCAATGATGTTAGTGATGATATTTTGATGAGTTTCCATCTGGACAGAGGCTGAACCTCCAAGGTCTGGCTGTCAGCTGGAGCCCAGGCTTCATAAAAAAGAGAAAGCCCTCTGCCTAGTAGAGGGACATTTGACCAGTGTGGTGACCGCTCTGGTTGGCTGAACACTCACTGTGTGGGGAAAGCACAAGAAGATAAGACTGCCTGGAGCCACTCATCTGGGAAGGGGACTTGGGGGAGACAGGAAATAGCTAATAGGGATTTAAAACTGCTTTTAAATTGTTTTTGAGGATCTGTGATGTAAAGTACCTATTCTACAAGTTATGAAATTTTATGGAAAAAAATAAATATTTATTTCTCATCAATTAGTTTGTCTAATGGATTTTGTGGGAAACACTAAAAAGTGTAGAGTCTCACATACTTGTTGGTGCCAGGTTAAAGCAGAACTAACCGGTTGCATAGATTTTTAGAAACCAAAGAAAAAGAGGAAACCTGACGTTTGGGTAACAGTAAATCAAAACTTCTGATGTAGCATAACTTAACCGCAAAATTGCACTTCTCCCCTACAAGAGTTTAGAAAGTGGAAAGATTATGGGGACAATGGCCTTTGAAGTGGGTTTCTTTGGTGACTGGATTGTGATCGTAAGAGATATACGGGAGGACATTGTTAGTAGGAATAAGAAAGTGGGTAGATTTAGACATGTAGACATGTATCAGATGTGTTCAGAAAATGGGGAGCAATTCTGTTTGTTCAGACCTTAAAGATAATGTCCAAGAGTTATAGAAAATAATGTTGGACATGCATAATTGAAAGGATCTAACATGTTCCTAAATATTACATTACTGACTGACCCAATAAATAGCAATCCGCTCCTTGCCAAATTAACAGATATATAAAAGATAATTCTCATAAAAAACTAAGGTTTGTTTAAATAAACAAAATAGTTTTAAAACTTATCTAGAGTAATAAAAATATGAGTATATATCCACAAAAGACATGATAATGTAACATAAAACACAGATGCAGTAACTTAAACATTTCGGTAGTGATGTTGAAAATAAGCAGATTTGTATGTACTAGAAGTACTTGAAATAGATTTACTGGCTAAAGGAGACATAGAATTGACCAGTGAAGGAAAGGATTATTTAGTCCATAGTATTAGCTTGCCGTTTTAGGGAAAAAATCTAAACCCCAACATTTCACATTTTATATTTTTAAAAAATCAAGTCAAATTAAATAGTTTAAAAATATAGAAACACCTAAAAATAAATAGCACCAAATACCTGTCAAACATTTATTTTGGGGAGAAAGAGGAAGCATATGACTGGGAAATGTTAGAAGCAACTGAAGTCATCATAGAGTTGAATATCTACAGTTGATATAAATAAGATTGATATAAACAAATAGGATGTAAATAGAAATTTGAAAGAAGGAGAGTCCATTTTGGATTGCAGGAGTTGAAGAGATTGCATCAGAACCAGACCTGGTCCTTAAGGGAAGGAAAGGATTTGTTCTGAGTAGGACAAGTGGACAGGAGGGTAAGTGTGAAGTGGCCTGCAGCTGGGGAAGACATTTGCAGGGCAGAATGACCCTACTGGCCTGTTTGGAGCTGCATGTGCTGATGGGAAGAACGAAGAGGTCGGATTAGAAAGACCTTGAGAATCAGTCTCAGGAGTGTGCATAGATGGCACAAAATGATTTGGAAGGTGGTTGTAGGAAATTAGGCATAAAATAAAGATGAGTAGAAACTTGATTTATTTTTATTTTTTATCATTTTCTTCCCATGTTCTGACTTTTCAATATAAATCTCCCGAAAGTAAAAGCAAAAACTTCGTTTCCATTAAGATCTCTTGGTAACCCCTTGTTCTGGGTAGGAAAGATGGAATACTCATATACTCACAGCAGTTAAATCAATTCTGGAATCAAATGACAGGAGACCAGCAAGCGCTTGGCATAACAGTTTTGTGCCAGTCAGCACCTTCTATTTCTGATTCAATACATTTGCAATGAATGATTCCAGCATTGCGCAAGATTGTCGTGCCACACCTTGCAATTTCTAAAATAGCAGACTTTCTTAAGTGTAATGAAATATAGGGTAACACTTACTTGAAATTTACTACTTTTGTTGATAACAATGCTCCATCTCATCTCTTTTGCCTTTTCATTGATAATTCTAGCTCAAGGTCTGATCACTCAACTTGCTCCTGACAGTTGTACTGCAACAAAATAGTGAGGAATAATGAAATTTGGGATCAATTTTTATAGGATTTGCTAAGTTCTAGAAATGATCAATATGGCTAATATGTATAGCTATGTTTATAAATTTAATAGCTAATCCAGTAATTTGTATGCATTTTATCATTTAATCTTTAAAATAACCCACTGAAGTAAGTACCCATCTTACATTTGAGGAAACCGAGGCTAACAGAGATTAAGAAACTAGCCGGGCTCACAGAGCTGGTGAGCAGCACAGCTAACATCTAAATCCAGGCAGCATAGCTCCAAATCCCAGCCTCTGAGACACTACATCATATCGCATCCACCATTCACTAAGTGTAGAGTCTTCATTATTTGTCAAGATTCAGTTAAAACTTACTTTCTCACTGAAGACTTCAATCCCTCACCCGGATTTACTCACTATATTCTTTAGGCTCTCAGTAAATTTTACTTGTACCTTTACTATAGCATGTGTCATACTACAGTTTAATCTGTCTTATAGTTTTATAACAAGGATTGCAAGTTGCAGACTGAATTCTGCTGAAAGACCATTTTGATCTACTGGCACAGTGTTTAAAGATATTTTATTGTGAATGCCTCTGTGTGGGGTGTACACAGTTATTTAGAGTTCCTATCACTCCCTTACATCTTACAAGCATCTAGTTCTGAATTCGCATTTCTGCCTATCCTCTCAAAGGCTTTTGTTTCTAAGTTCTGTGTTGTGTGTTTTAGTTTACCCTCTGCCTGTTCTCTACTCTAGTCTTCCTCCATTACCCCTCCCCAGACCTCATCACTGTATTAAAAGCTCTTTGAAGTCAGATCCTGTATTTTATTCTTTTTTTTTTTAACTTCCATTACCATATGCCACAGCACCTGGCATCGTATAGTTAGCCTTAAATAAAAGGTGACTTTTTAAATTTCTTGGCCTGCTCTTCTTGATACTTAGGATTATATAAAGCTTCTATAAAAGTAGAAGTGCTCTATAATTAAATATTTCCAAGAAATTTTGAAAGGACATTATTAACATTAACCTTGACATAAGCCATTTTCAAATGGCTTAAATGGCACTTGTAAATCATTCCTTAGAACTACGTCTATTGCTTTTTTTTTTTGTCTTTTGTCTTTTTCCGTGTCCGGCAACAGATCGCAACCCTCAGTGTTGCCCCCGTACCGGACCGGGGACCGGCAATGGGATCGCAACCCTCGGTGTTGCTCCCCGCCTCGCTCAGCCAGTGAGCGGGAACCGGTCTGTACGTGGGATCCGAACCCTCGGGCGGGAGCGCCGCCGCACTTCCCAAGCGGCGCACTTATCCAGTGCGCCCCCGGGCTGGCCCCACGTCTATTGCTTTTTTTAAAAAACAAATAAGCAAACATTTCCCCTCAACAAAAATGTTTATTTAGTCAAACATCTGATAGTAATCTCACCAAATAGCTACTTGAGGAGCAGTATTTTTTCATAGCACTTTATGAGTCTAGATGTAGTCATAATGGTTGCAGGTCATTATTTCCTATCTGATAGCATGTTACTTTCCCAATCTTTAGTAATGCTAAACTTGGAAAAGAATCTACTCTAATACCACTTTGTTATCTATAAATTACATACCAAGTCAAATCTTTAAAAAAATTATGTACCAATTGTCACTTTCTTTTCTTTATTGGAGACAAAACCAATCCTTTTAATTTGAAAGCTGTGAACATCACCTCAGTTCCCTTGTTTCTAGATGAGGGACATAATCAGAAAAGATTATGAGGTTAAATTGTTTATAATATTTTTTTTGAAGAAAACTCATTAAACCTAGCATCAATATTTATGATATTCTAACAATAATTCTGCTCTGGAATAAATTTACTAAGTAGATTATGGTCATGATTCATCTGTACTGAAATATAAAACCAACTCAATTAAATTAAATATGTTTTGAGTGTGTTACTTGTAATAAGTATTGTTTGATTCAAAACTGAAATTTTCAAGATATGATGAAGGACAATATACTGACATAGAATAAATAGAAAATGTACTAAATACTACAGGGGGATATAGGTAGCAGGGTTTAATCAAATTCTATTATATATAATATGGAATCAAGAATTTTTTTCTTCTGTTGCTCCTTGACATCCATTTTCAGTATCTGGTACTACCAGCTTCATTTACTGTAAACATTTCATAAGTTACTTTTCAAAACATGACCTCACTTCTGTAGGGATGCAAAGGTTTTTAATTCTAAAGGAGAAAAAAATGTGAACTCATAAGACCTGTAACTTGGACATACTTTTAACAGTTTGGGTTTAAATGAGACCCATTTTGCTGCACTTGTGGATGGAAATGAATTATACTTTTTCCTTAACTCCTGTGGCAAACTATTTAAAAGTATGAAATTAAACCTGCACAGTGATTGTCATGCATGGCTGGAAGCGATACCACTTCAGCCTTTGAAACACACTGTGATTGGTGTTCATGTGGATTACATTTTAATATTATACTGGAAGCTTAATTATAAAGGATTATTAGCAGATCATAAGAGGACTACAGTGTAATAGGGTCGTGCAGACTGGAATATTATTAGCTGTCTAATCTTCAAGTCACAACTTCCTCTCAGGTTGACAACTTTCTTCAATGTGAACTGTGGACTGGGTTTATAAGGGCTATGAGTTTTTTCTGCTGACATTTTTAGCAAAAAGCCAGTCTGCATTGCTGTCACTTTGAATTTTTGTATGCTGATTTGGTTGCTTCTAGTAGTGTTCTATGATCCTTAGAAACTGAGCTTCATAATATGGTCTATCGAAAGCTTGACTGCATTGGCTGAGGAGTATCAGTTGATAAAAAATGAGTGAGATATAGGATAATAAAATCTTTATTTTATTTCTTTGGCAAAGGTAAAAAATGAAATGAATGAATGTATTAAAGCATGTATTGGGCTCCACATTTAAAATCTTTCTAATCTCACAGCAAAACTGCAATTAGGCAAAGAATCAGTGCTGCCTGTTAAGCTTTTCAACAGATGATAGGAGTGGCCTGGCATAGCCAACTCTGTTTTTCATAATGTGAGTCCAGCATTGTCTTAAAATAGCACTTATGTTGACTTTGTCATGTTAGCTGTGGGAACTTTGGAGGAAATACATTTAGGCACTTGAAGACTATAAGTTAAAAGATAAGGCCAACTGATACTGTGAGCAGTGTGCCTGAGAGGTAAATTGCATGGAGAAACTAAACATGACAGGCTTAGATAAAACACTTATTATGATTAATACCAGGAGTAGTAACAAGCTCGTTTCTTTCTGCAGCCCCAGGAAACCTCACTTTTACCTGATAATGTTTATGGCTCCAGCTCACTCACCCAATGCCCCATACTTTCTTAATGGCAGGCTACTAATCTGTGAAACATCAGGACTTTAGGAATTCTTGCTTCTCTGATTTTCACCTTTCTTTAGAAGATTTACAAATCATTACTGTCCAATTCCCCCATCAAGAGCTTAAAGGAGGTAGGCCGGAGGTCCAATATTTACTGAAACTAACCAAGACTATATATCATTTGTTTTCCTAGATATAGTTAGATATCATCCGCTGTTGGTTCTTGGAGCATGTGCAGAAACGTAGTAAAGAGATTTCACCTGAGTTATTTGTGAAGGGAATAAATGAGGTAGACTAACTAAACCAATATTTGGGAGCTTACTTTGGGCAAATATGAGAGGCAGCAAGAGATGTAAACTCATAGCACTATTAACATCCACAGAAGGCAAACTCATCTGCTTTTATTCATACCACTCATAATGACATTCTACATCTTCTTAGAGCTGTAGAATTTCGAACTTAGAAGATGTAAATTTCTTTCAATCTGACCCACTACTAATCTGTTATATATCCCTAACATTTTCACACATGAGAAGCTCATTATCACTTGAGTAGGCACTTTGGTTTCCCAAACAGCTTTATTCTTATCCAGTTCTAACTAGTATTGATCTGATCTGTTGCTGTATGGCATGTCGGTACTGTCCAGAAAAAGTAGAATTCTTCTTTTACAGGGAATTCTTTATATATACTCAAAACAATTCTCTAAGGTAAGTATTCCACTTGCAGAAAATATCCAGTTTATTCAACCATTTGTCAAATGAAATAGTATTTCGACAATTCAATTCTTTCAGAACATGCACCATTATTTTGATATTCCACTTAAAATGCAGCATTCAAAGAGAATACTTTACTCTGGATGTTGTATGACTAGCCCATAATGTAGATTATTACTCTTGCAGTGGAAACTGTACTTTACCTAATGAACTCTAAATTGTACATTACTTTTTTGGGGTAGTCATTTCTTGGTTGACTCACATACTATCAAGTGGAAAGAAGTCAAATAAGCCCTAAGGCTTTTAAACATGTATTTACTGCTGTTAAATTAGGCATCCATTTAAGCTTTTTTTTTTTTTTATTTTTAAATCTATGTCTAGGACCTTAAAATTCTTCTCATTAGTATGATCCAAATATTCCAACCTATTGGGATCTTTCCTCTAGATTCACATCAATGCGTAAATTAATAGTGCCTCTATGTAATTTAACTGTGCATCTATGCAATCTAATAAAGTACATACACTTCTTGGCACTTACCATTCAGTAAATATTGTATGTGAGCTGCACGAGAGTAAGGAAAAAACTATTGGTCTTTTTTTTGTTTGTTTGTTTTAAATTATTACTGCACCTTTAGTGCTTAGGAAAGTGCAGATGCATTGACAAATAGTAAGCACTCAATAAATACTTACTGAAAAAATGAATTAGCAAACAAACTGTGAAAACTGTAATGTCATTAGTGTGTAAGTGTGGGACTAGAAACTCATAAATAGTGTTACAAGTAGAAGCAGCTAAGACTTAGAAAGCAGATGTGCCCATCTCTCCCATTTCCAGTGACATTAAATTCACTTGAAAGATGGTAGCTCTGGGAGATGGGTAGCATCAGAAAAACAGCACGGAAGAGGCCAAAAATCTTTCAATTTCCCCTGGCTCAGGAATAGTAGGAAAATTTTGTCTAGAAAGCAGGGGCTGGAAGTTTCATGAAGACCTAATAGATGTGAAGGGGTCTTGAAAACTGAAATGATGGTAGAGTAGGAAGTAACACATTTGGATCTATTTCCCAGGACCAGATGGGATAAAGAATGTTTCAGTGGATGCCAGCTTGAATAGATTATGTCTATTGCACCAGTTGCCAAACATCCCCTCTTTTCAACAGTTTAGCCTTGATTTCCTGATTTAGGTGCAAGTCTCAGGAGAGGGGCCACACATGTAAATTCTTTTGAGTTCATGAAAAAGTAAATTTACATTTTTTTTGCACACTGAGTTTATAAATTGTTTTATATACAGTAAATAATTCAAGGGACCCAATTCTGAACACACCAAGATTCTGAGAATATCACAGTGAACCAGCCCTCAGAACCAAGTTATAATAGGGAAGAAATCAGAGTTTTAAAACTAGGGCTCAAGACTTTTAAGTGTTATCAAACGTTAATTATTATCAAGCATTACTAAATATTAATGACTATAAACAATAAGACTCATGGTATGGTGAACTTATTGCAGAATCACTTGCATCACTGATAGAGGATTATATTATCAAGTGTTCTTGGTTTCACACAGTAGAGTATGTTCTGGGAAGTTTTAATAGGAAAGAAATATGTTAAAAGGATGGTAGGTATTTCACAGAATTATTGGGGAGGCTAGTGAAGCTTAAGGTTAAGCTCGAACTCTGTCCAAAACTGTGTCCCAAATTATGGTCTCTGTCACTGATGCCACCAAGAATGGAATGTCAGGAACTCAATCTTACTGCAATGAGCAAAACTACCAGCACCAATGTTCATTTTTGCATTGGCAACCTGAACATGCAACTCCTGCCCACCTAAAACACTGAAGCCTCTGCTGCAACCCACGCCAGTGAAGTTGAAGCCTCTTCTTAAGGTGCTCATTTCTAAATCAAAAGTTTGAGTATTTGGGTATGATTGGCACAGGTTAGTTCACAAGTCTGTAGGTAGTGGTAGGGAAGGCTGAAATTCTGTATTCTGACTTCTATGTTGAAAAAGGAGACAAAATCTGGACATTTTCTCTAATACAGGAAGACTATTCAAAACAGTGGGAAGATGTGAACTCAAGCATTCAATAAATATTTACTAAGTGTCAACCCCATGCTTAAGACTGTTGTTATTTGGGACATAGAATTAAACCAAAGGTCAAATATCCTGGATATTGTACAGTTTATATTCTGGGGAGTTGAGTGAGGGGGTAGAAGAAAAGAGAAAAACAAGTAATAAACAAGCACCTAAGTAGAAACTTTAGTATGTCAGATAGTTATAACTATTATGTCAAATAATGGAGCTGGGAAAGGAGATAGAGAAATGCGGGGGCAAGGATGGTTGCACGTTTAAATAGTTATGGTTATGGTTATGAAGGCCTCTCTGCAAATGTAATATTTGAGACCTGCATGACATGAGAAGAAATGACAGAGGTAATAATGAGAGGGAAATAAGGTGGTGGTGGTGGTGGTGGTGGGGCAAATGTGTAAATCCTTCCAGCATATTGTAAAGACTTTGGTTTTCACTTTGAGCTCAAGGTTTGTTTTTGTTTCTCTTTTTTATAGACTTTATATTTTTAGAGAATTTTTAGGTTCACAGCAAAATTAAGAGGAAGTTACAGATATTTGCCAAATATCTCCTGCCCCCACACACATGCAGAGCCTCCCCCATTATCGACATCCCCCACCAGAGTGGTACATTTGTCACAACTGATAAATCTACATTGACACATCACAGTCATCCAAAGCCCACAGTTTACATTAGGGTTCACTATTGATGTACATTCTGTGAGTCTGGATAAATGTATAATGACATGTATTCATCATTATTGTACCATACAGAGGACTTTCACTGTCCTCTGTGCTCTGTCTATTCATCCCTCCCTCCCTTCTCCAACTCCTAACAACCTTTGATCTTCATTGTCTCCATAGTTTTGCCTTTTCCAGAATGTCATATAGTGTGAATTATACATGTATCCTTTTAAGATTGGCTTCTTTCACTTAGTAATAAGCATTTAAGCTTCTGCCATGTCTTTTCATGTCTTTTCCTCCATGTCTTTTCAAGCATTTAAGGAAGCTTAAATGCTTATTACTTTACATGTGTTATTACATGTATTTTACATGTGTTTGGAGGAAGCTTTACATGTATTTGAAGGAAGCTTGTAATACATGTATTCCATGTACTATTACATGTATTAGGAGGAAGCTTAAATGCTTATTACTTCATATGTACTATTACATGATATCTTTATAGAACTGAAAAATATTCCATTCTCTGGATGCACCACAGTGTATTTATCTATTCACCTACTAAAAGTCATGTTGGTTGCTCCCAAGTTTTGTGCAGGTTCTGGTGTGGACATGAATTGTCAGCTCCTTTGGGTAAATAGCAAGGAGCATGATTACTAGATCATACGGTAGGAGGATGTTTACTTTTGTAAGAAACTGCCAAATTGTCTTCCAAAGTGTCTGTACCATTTTGCATTCCCACCAGCAATGAATAACAACTCCTATTGCTACACATCCCTATCAGCATGTGGTGATATTACTTTTTTGGCTTTTGGCCATCTTAGTGGGTGTATAGTGGTTTCTTGTTTTAATTTGCATTTCCTGATGACGTGATGTAGAGCATCTTTTCATATGCTTATTTGTTGTCTGTAAATCTTTGGTGAGGTGTCTGTTAAAGTCTATGGAGCATTTTTTAATTGGGTTGTTTATTTTCTTATTGTTGAGTTTTAAGAGTTCTTTGTATATTTTGGATAAAAGTTGTTTATCAAGTGTGTCTTTCACAGATATTTTCTTCCAATGTATGGCTTGTCTTCTCATTCTCTTGACATTGCTTTTGCAGAGCAGAAGTTTTTAATTTCAGTGAAGTCCAACATATCAATTATCTCTTTCATGGGCTATACCTTTGGTACTCTATCTCAAAAGTTATTACTGTATACAAGGTCATCTAGATTTTTTCATATGTTATCTTTTAGGAGTTTTATAGTTTTGCATTTTATGTTTAGGTGTATCATTTATTTCAGTAAATTTTTATGAAGGGTATAGGATCTGTGTCTAAATTCATTTTTTTACATGTGGATGTCCAGTTGTTCCAGCATCATTTGTTGAAAAGATTATCTTTTCTCATTGTATCGCTTGCTTCTTTGTCAAAGATCAGTTGACTATATATATGTGGCCCTATTTCTAGGCTGTCTGTTCTGTTCCATTGATCTACTTGTGCATTCTTTTGCTAATATCACACTGTCATGATTATTGTAGCTTTATAGTATATTCCAAAGTTGGGTGGTGTCAATCCTCCAACTTAGTTCTTCCACTTCAATATTGTGCTGGTTATTCTGGTTTTTTTTCTCTTATAGTAAATTTAGAATCAGTTTATGAATATACATAAGCTAACTTGCTGTAATTTTGATTGGAATTGTGTTGAATCTATAGATCAATTTGAGTGAACTAACATCTTGACAATATTCATAAACATGAAATATCTCTCCATTTATTTATTTTTTGATTTAATTAATTTTTTTATTTGTTTGGGTTTTGTAGTTTTCCTTATATAGATTTTGTTATGGATATAAGATATTTTGTTAGATTTATACCTAAGTATTTCATTTTGGGGGGTGCTACTGTAAATGGTATTATGTTTTTAATTTTAAATTCCAGTTCTTCATTGCTGACATATAGGAAAATGATTGACTTTTGTGTATTAACCTTGTATCCTATGACCTTGCTATAATTTCTTATTAGTTTCAGATATTTTTTTGTTGATTCTTTCAGATTTTCTTTATAGATAATTATGTCATCTGCAAACAAAGACAATTTGGTTTCTTCCTTTTCAAACTGTACACATTTGTTTTTCTTGTCTTATTACATTAGATAGGACACCTAAGGCATTTTAACCTCAGCATTATTGACATTTGGAGCTGAATAATACACTTTGTTCCTCTGTGCTGAAGAATATTTAGCATCATTACTTACTTCTACCTTCTATATGTCATTAGGAACCCTTCACCCCCACCCTATGCCGTTGTGATAACCAAAAATGTCTTCAGACATTGCCAAATGTCCCCTGAAGGGAAGAACTGCACTCTACTTCACCCTTTGCACTAGAGGGTTTCAAACAGAAGAATGAAATTATTTGGCTTATGTATTCAAAAATTACTATAGACATTGTTTCAGAAGAGGCTATAGGTGGACAAAGACAAAAGCAAGAGAATCATTTGTGATAATTAGGTGAGAGATAATGGAGAAAGTTCCAATGTCAGATTTTGGAAATATTTTGAAAGTAGACCTGCTGCTGGGTTAGATACGAGATAAAGAAAGGAGTGAGCAACTGAAAGGGTAAAGTTGCCATTGACTGAAATGTAGACAATAATTTGGAGTTGGCAAAGATCTGAAGTTTAGTATTAGATGTTTTGGGTTTGAAATGCTGATATCCAATTAGATATGTTAAGTTGCATCAACATATATGAGACAAGAGTTCAGAGGAGAGAGAGTCAGTCTGGAGATATAAACAATGAATTTGTCATTTTACCAATGACATAAGAAACAATGATATCAACTGGGGAATAAATATACAGAATAGTTCACGGAGTGAATCCTGGTTTTTTCAATGTTCAGAGGTCTGAGAGATGGGAGAAAAACATGCAAAAAGACTGAAGAAAAATGGTAGGAGAAAAAATAGCTTATTTTTTAATTCATGCATGTGGAAATATCATGCTTTATTTAACTAAGTGCCTGTTACTGGACATAATTAAAATTTTTATTATTGCAGATATCCTTGTAGGTATATTTTTGTGCACTTGTCAAGTTTTTTTTAATTAAAGATAAATGTCAAAAAGTAGAATTACTAGAAAGTATAGCATACTGAACTTCAGAAAAAGTTGTTATCAATTTATACTATGATTGATAGTAAATAAATGTATGTTTCCAACATTCTTGTTAACACTGGGTACTCTCGTTAAAAGAAAAAATCCTTCAGGAAATTGTAGTAAAGACTCAATGAGGTAATGTACAGCAAGCACTTACTTCTATGCCTAGCACATAGCATTTATTTATTTATTTATGGCCAATTTTATGGGAAAATAATATTTCACTGTGTTTTAAATTAAACTTTTTATTTTGGAATAATTTGAACTTTACAGAAACAGTTGTCAGTATAGTACAGAGAGTTCTTGTATGCCCCTCAGTTTTCCTTTTTGGTGTGTGTCATTTGCCATTGAATTTTATTTATATGTAGAAATAAAATAGTTTTTACATTATATCCAACTCATACTAATTGATGGTATCTAAAATAGTTGAATTAAAGAAGATTCCAGAGCTGCCTCTGGTCTTACTGGGAAAGAGTGGTTGCTGTCTGTCAGGTGCACAGAGAGAGAATGGTGTCAAGTGTGCCACATATTCACCATCCTTACTCCAAATTTATTTACTTGGAATAATATGCATAAAAATTATACTCACTACAGGATGAAATACTTATTTTCTTCTTTTTGGAAAATTTTCCTGTTTTGTTATTTTAATCTTTGTCTCATCTAAATAATATAATATTCATGTAGAATCTTAGGTAAGAAAGCAGCTTTATTTTTCCCAATGGATAGCCACATTTCCAATAATATTTACTAAATTGCTCTTTTTTTCCTCAGTTGATTTGAAATATTGCAGTTATCACCTACTACATATTATCTCCTTATTTAAATACTCACAAATATTCTTTTAAATAAGTTGTACAATTCAGTAAAGAATGACATATAGACAAAAACAAAGTATTCCAAACACAACAAAAAAATGTATAATTTGGTTCAAGACATGAAACTATTCACTTCTACATCAAAAAAAAAAAAAAACCCACTGTGAAAAAATTCAAAGGCTATTTATAATAAAAAGTCTAGTTTTAAAAATCTACATCATTTCATGTTTTTTACATGGGACATTTGTTCGTATTCAGTCTTCATATATTTCTCTCTTTACAGTGATGACTGCAAGGATTTGACAATAGTGTTACAACATTTTCTACAAATTCCAGTTTCTGGATGTCTGATTTATCTATGCTTGAAGTCCTAACTAATTAAAGCAGCTAGGTTATTTACTCTCAATTCCTCATCTATCTTGAGTTTCAAAACCCTGTAAATAATATTAGTTCTACCATTTTCATGTGATGATCCATATCATGGTTGAGTCAAATAAAAACCAAATTGTGTATATATGGATGTATATCTCATTACCTTCCCCACAGAGTGGGTCTATCCCCTCCCCCCTATACATTTTTTCTTTTAATATTTGAAATACATCAAGTAATATCTAACCGATCAACCAACCACACAAAATAACCTAAAAAAAAAAACCCCAAAACAAATTTGCCCTTCTCCCCATTCCACTTTTTTGTTGTTGTTTTTCTTAACATTGTTCAAAAGACTCATTTCTGTCTGGGTTTTAGCTAATCTACCCTTTGGTATTCAAAAGCATCAAGTCATAAGAGTTCCCCTTTAACTTCTGTTCACAATACCCCCTGGGCATGTACATCAGTTTCTTTAGCTATCTCTGGTATAGTTTAAGTTGACTTTTAAGTTCATATTTAATTTTTAAGAACTTTCATCTTCTTTGGTAACTTACTGTTTTAGAATTCCTAGTTCTACCTACCTTTTAGTCAACTTAAGAATTTGTTGTTTTAGAGACTAGGCACATTTTTTACTATAGCAACATTTCTTCTTCTGCTCCTCCCCTCCCCTCCCCCTCCCCTCCCCCTGCCCTCCCCTCCACCTGCCCCCACTCTATCTGTCCTCACCTCTA